>NW_027506363.1:7500-47395 GCF_021521415.1 Bidens hawaiensis | reverse complement strand
TTGGATTTTTAAAACGAGTCAGTACGTTTTTCTTATTTTACAAAAATAAGTTAAAAATCACTCGTTTTCGCGCTGTTTTTCGCATTCGAACTAGTTTTCTTACGAAAAACCGAACCCGAAATAAATTTTGGACCGAAATTTATGCGTGGCACGAAAAATGAGGCACTAATGGGGCAAAGGGAGGCCCAAAGGCCCCCCTTACTTGTGGCTTAGTATAAAAACATCATGCACATATACACATACATACATACATACATACTGTGAACTTTACGAACTCGTATAATGATTTTGTTCGTACTCGTGAAACTTGAAACTCACCAACTAGACGTAGTTGACCCGTTTTAACATGCTTTTCAGGTGAACCCAAGTTGGAATAATTTTCTTATGTGCTCGGTACTAGAAGGGAAGTGAATCGCTGTGAATAGATACAAGTACATACTAATGAATAAGAAACCGAGAACTGGTTATGTGTTTTTCACTTAGTTTGTAAACTTGGTACCAACCAAAGTAATATGATGTAAATTAGTTTGTTGAATTACTTTATAAACAATGTGGTTGATACCGGAATTATCTGTTACATTACCGTATTACGCTTCCGCAACTACCTAGCCGGGGTGTGACAGAAGTTGGTATCAGAGCCATTGGTTATAAAGTATTATGATGTCCTATAGGATACCCTAATATAACCGTAGGCTCGATTAGTTCTGGAAATAAAATAATATTAAATGTTTTGTACTGATGATTCTCGTGATGAACGCGAATGGACAAGTGGGTTATTATGCTCCGGAACGTAATAACGGACTTGTTTGTACGATGGAATTTGAGAAGAAGTCGATAAACAATCCAATGTGTGTAAAATATATTATTATATAAATATATATAAAGGATTATCTGTGCTAATGTGTACGAATACATGTATGTACTAAATCGTAATTAATATTATACATCACAATAATTAATATTATTATGAATTGTTATTATTATTACTAACCCTTGTGCATAAATATGTCAAGAACTACAATATCGCTTGTCCAACAAAATACCAGTATTGCATGATGACTAAGAGAACTCAGAAGAGGACCCCGAAGAGAAATCAGAGGGGGAAACGAGTGAAAGCTTTGGGATGTTGTGGTCCCGCTCGAGGTACCTACTGACCAGCCTGATTTATCGGGCTATCGTTGTGACACCTATTCCCCGAGGGAATCCCCTAGAAATGACTTAGGAGCAAGAGCCACTAGTACTTATCATTCACCGATTAGAACTCCCAGATCCCCTATTCCATCTGTTTATCATACACCAATACCCCCTCCCACTATGAGGAACCATCAGACTGCCCGCATGAGCGTGCACCTACCTAAGAAAACCTCTTCCCCACATCGTTCTACATATCGTAGGGGAGAAACATCGCGTGTCCAGGTCACTGAGATACCTGTTCTCACCTGGAGTCTACCCACACCAATACCGGAGCCACCTCTTATATCCGATTCAACGTAGCTGGGTTTAGTGGCTGATCGGATATTAGGACAATCACACTCGATAAACAACCTTAACCGGCATATACACGACATGCAAGATCACATGTGGTATATGCAGCGAGAAGTGGGAGACGTACAGAGGTCAAATGTTCACAACCGTTGGCGTCAGAATCGAGCAATGACACTGTTGGGATTTCCTATGGAGATTATAACAGCCCTAGTGATTTCTATTGTGTGATTGTTGTACCATGTACTTATGAGTGGGTAGAACACTAGTAGTATAGCTTGGTTGTATGTAGTCTTTTGACATCCCATGCTACAATTTGTAGCAGCATGTTGGGCTGACTTGGGAATTGTTTAGGGTTTAGCATTATTACAAGCACTGGTCCTTATCGGGTTAAGTTTACATGTCACTGATGTGGTCTAAAATATACATATTATTATGCATATTTCCTACACTTTTTAGTACTTTTGAGCCACATTTTTATTAAACATATTTCTATTTGGCTCAAATTCGGATTTTAAAGGTTTAAAGAGACAACGAGCCGAAACTAGTAAATCAACTAAAAAAAGAGAGAGATTAATTATTGTATGTATTTGCTTGTTACATCACACATGAATTACGTATGATTTATGTATTTAAATTTGAAATATTAAATTATTGTGTGGATACTAATTATATGTCACAAATTGGCAGAATACGTTGGCGACATATTTAGTTTTCTTGGATGCACAGAAGTATAAACGAGCTATGGGCTAAAGGCGTCAAATTTGGTGGGCCCTTTGGTGAGGTTTCTTTGAACACAAATTGCACAATCTAATATAAATGATTTATATCATAAAAAGAAACCCGACGTGAGTATATTTGTGTGGGCCGCAAGTTGCCACAAAATACATCATTATTATCATTGTTATTCATGTGAGGCCATACGAGAGGGTTTTGGGAGGACACAAAGACAAACACAGCAGCCGCCATATATATATTCTATTGGTGATTTATTATTTTGTTGGGGAAGGCACGCGAGACATCATCTGGTGCAGTAAGCAAAAAGCAAAAAGGAAAATTTTGGTGATGAACTCTTTTATATTTAGTTATTTTCTTGTTTCGAACATGATTATTGGCTAAACTCTTTTAGTTATCTAGGCTTGTGATGATATTTTTTTGACTGCTTTGGACTTATTGGTTTTCGGGTTTTGTTTATGGGATTTTGATTAATTAAAAGTTTTGATTAGTTTCATTGGATGTGTCTCATGCGTATTTACTTTTGATTTGTGCTTGAATGAATGCTTCACATGTTACTTGATTGATTTTCTTTCGATTATAGGTTGCATGTTAGGGTTGTTTACTGTGTGTTTGCAACTTGTTTATGGTTTATTGAGCTCATTTACCATAGAAACTGAGTTTCGGCATATTATTAAAAGTTTATATTCTTACTAGCTTAAATATCCGACGGGTGATAAGTTGTCGGGTTTGTCTGCGCTGTTAGGGTTTTAGGTTAAATTATTTGACAGGATGTTTGCCTATTTTTGCCTTAATTTCACTGTTTACCCGTGTCCTTTAGACTGTTCAAAAACCACTCCGTGGACTTAGGTGCATTGAGATAGTGAAACCGACGGGTTAGCTGTTTTCTAGGGTAATTAATCATAGTTGGTGAACTGACAGGTGAACCAATAAGCCGGTGTTTTTACACGATCTCTTTGATTTCTTTTTAGGTGACACCTTGAGAGTGATTAAGGATCCATTAAGTTTCTTAGAGCTTTATACTTTTAGATTTCCGGTTCCCATAGCGTTTTCCCGTAACCGATAAAAGCCCGAGTCATCACAATTCAGATTCCTTGCCTTGGTAACTCTTGCTCTCATTTGAATTTGCAAAAGTTTTATATGGTAATTTAGTTTTCTAGTTTACTTTAATTTAATTAAGTAATTAGTTTAATTAGTTATTGGTTTTAAAATAAAATAAATAAAGAAATCCAAAAATATATATTTTCTTAATTATTTGTTTAAATTAGCTTTTAGAACTAGTTTCGTTAATTTAATAAGTGTCTCTAGGGTTCGATATTCCCGGTCTTCCCATAGCTATTCTACACTCGATAGGTTCACTTGCCTGTTGCTAGTGGTTTGGTTTAGGGTATTCTAGGTTTTTATTACTTGTTGTGCTTGGTCATTATTTGCTAAAATTTTATATACCACCATATGCACATCAAGTTTTTGGCGCCATTGCCGGGGATACTTAGGCGATAGCGAAACTAGCTTTGATTGAATTTAATTGGTTAATTGTTTTTTTTTTGTCTTGAGTTGTGGTGTGTCTTGTGAGTCCGTGTCTTAGATTAGTGTGTCTAGTCATGTTTAGGATAATTTAGTTTATGTTTTATTTAATCGAGTCTAGTTAATATGTTTAATAGATCGAGTCAGTTTAGAGGTATTTTATATAGAAGATGTTGGAAAGAGATGATGATGGAAAGAGCTGAAGAAGAGGAACGTGAAATAGTTCGGAAACTAGAGGCATTGGAAGCTAAGCTTGATAAGTTGTTCGAAATATATAGGCTCCGTAAATTAGAAGAACTAGAAGCTAGGTAAGAGGAGTTAAGTGCTAGATATCAAATTGAGAGTTTTTCTTACAAGGAGCACGAAGCCGTCTATGAAACAGAAGATGACTTCAGGAATGATGATTATGAGGGCGTGATAGAAGAGAATGAGTTGGAGCTACATGATTACACGAATCCGAGTGAAGATGTCATTGTGGAGCCACTTAACCAGATGGAAGATGACGAAGAGAAGGCGCATGCGCCATCTTGGGAGGATGAGTTTGGTGATGAATTGGTGGGTTTACCAGTTTTTGAAGAACATGAAGAATTTAACCCTGTTGGTGATCTTATCTATTTAGAAACACTAATTATGGGGAAGCCAGTAATGGAGATCAAGTGTGTACCAAACGAAAAAGAAGAGAAAGTGGCAAAGGAGGATGATCAGAATATGGTGGTAGTTGAGTCACCACATCTTGTGAAGGTTAACAAGTCTGTGGAGGAACTAGGTAGTGGATCGCCACCGAAATTGACAAAGCCACAGAAGAGGGCGCGAAAATGCTTGGACCAGTATGTTTTGAGGGTTAAAAAATGGTACATTAAGAGTTATAGGAAAACACCAAAATGCAAGAATAACCATTTTCCTCATTATATGTCATGTATTAGGTTTGGTCCGGGTAAGTTCAAGTATTGGTGGTCTGACCTGTTTTTATGTTTTATATTACTTTTTAGTTTCACTATGTGTTATTTGATTAAAAATGTTGGACGGGTGGAATTAAACGGGTTAGACTGGGGCTGGATCAAAGAAAAGCCTCCTGATTGAGATTTCAGGAGCGAGTCCGGCTGAAGACTCTTCTGTAAACTTAGCGCTTTCCGGGAGGCAATCCGGCAATATGTTTTGTTTTTATTTTTACTTTTGGGGTTTCTTGCTTTCGTTTGCTGGCCGCGTTTTTTTTTGTTTTTCTTTCAGGTTGCTCCAGGATTGCTTGTGGAAGGTTGATGATACATAGTTTGATTCAAGTGTGGGGAGGCTATTTGCTTATTGATTGCCGCTTTCGTTCGTAAGTGATAGCTTGGTAGAGAGCACTAGAGTATGAGGCTTTCGTTCGAATTGGAGGGCAAGGGAACATGACTCGCAAGGCAATATCGTCATATTCACCAGGGGAGTATGTTCCAATTTACTTATATTTGAACGTGCTTTAATTATTATCTTTTTCCTGTCTCATTGAGGACAATGTGACATTTAAGAGTGGGGATGGGAAACTGACGTTTTTATATAAAAAAAATCTGACGTTTTTTATATTAAAAAAAAATTCAAAAATAAATAAATAAATAAATAAATAAAATTTGAAAAATGTCCCGAATATTTACTGAAAATATTTGCAAATAATGGAAAATGATAGAAAAATTTGAGATTGATTTTTAAAACTGCTATTATATATGAGGTTAAATAAACGATAACGCACTAAACTTGGGATGTGTTGGTAGGCCCAACTAGTTTTGATAGCCCTCTTTAGCAGACTTTATATATCTAATAATTTGAAAAACGGTGAAACTGAATTTCGATGCCTAGGGAGGATTACCATAATCTAAAAACTTTAAGATGGTAAGACTTAGATGCACTCAAACCAGCACACCACAACATGCCCATCTTTTTACGAGCTTAGAAATAGTTATATACTTTAAGGTGATATAAAAAAAAAGAAGAAAAGGAAAAAAAAGTATGTTATGAAAGTTATAAGTATTCCGAAAAGTTAGTCCGAAAAGCAAAAGAAAAAGAGAGAGAAAGTTATGTATTGTAAAATGCCAAAGAAGCATTCTCAAAAATAGAAAAAGAGGCCAAAGTGCACATACTAGACGGGACTTTAGAGTTTACGTGTTACCAAGGGGATAGTGACTCTGAGGATACACTATTGGGACTCGAAGGTTCTTAGTCAATAAATATCAAATTAGGAATTTATAGAACAAAGTCCAATAATATTTAGGAATAGCTCGTACGACCTCCACAGGACCATTCATCCATCAAAATTACACCGAGTGCATCTAATTAGTACCATCAACGAGTCCTTGGCTTATGGTGATTTGTCGAGCCAGTTTGCTTCGACTCTAGTTTTTCTAGCTCTCTTTGTCTGAGATAGGGTAGGTGTAGCCGTAGCTTTTAAACTTTAAAATGCTTAATGCAATTGGGGGCTTGATAGGCTGGTGGCTGGGTTTAGGTGGACAACAATGTCGGCAATCGCGGTTTTTGCGTTAATCTATGCTTAAAAGATAACCTATATGTTTTAAAGATCAACTTTGAATTATGATTCCATTGCAATACATGTTTTTCGAGGATGAAAAATGTTTAAGTGTGGGGATATTTGATGTGGTCTAAAATATACATATTATTATGCATATTTCCTACACTTTTTAGTACTTTTGAGCCATGTTTTTATTGAACATATTTCTATTTGGCGCATATTCGGATTTTAAAGGTTTAAAGAGACAACGAGCCGAAGCTAGTAAATCAACTAAAAAAAGAGAGAGATTAATTATTGTATGTATTTGCTTGTTACATCACACATGAATTACGTATGATTTATATATTAAAATTTGAAATATTAAATTATTGTGTGGATACTAATTATATGTCACAAATTGGCAGAATACGTTGGCGACATATATAGCTTTCTTGGATGCACAGAAGTATAAACGAGCTATGGGCTGAAGACATCAAATTTGGTGGGCCCTTTGGTGAGGTTTCTTGGAAAACAAATTGCACAATCTAATATAAATGATTTATATCATAAAAAGAAACCCGACGTGAGTATATTTGTGTGGGCCGCAAGTTGCCACAAAATACATCATTATTATCATTGTTATTCACGTGAGGCCTTACGAGAGGGTTTTGGGAGGACACTAAGTCAAACACAGCAGCCGCCATATATATATATATTCTATTGGTGATTTATTATTTTGGTGGGGAAGGCACGAGAGACATCATCTGGCAGCAAGCAAAAAGCAAAAAGGAAAATTTTCTTGATGAACTCTTTTATATTTAGTTATTTTCTTGTTTCGAACATGATTATTGGCTAAACTCTTTTAGTTATCTAGGCTTGTGATGATGTTTTGGACTTGTTGGTTTTCGGGTTTTGTTTATGGGATTTTGATTAATTAAAAGTTTTGATTAGTTTTATTGGATGTGTCTCATACGTATTTACTTTTGATTTGTTCTTGAATGAATGTTTCACATGTTACTTGATTGATTGTCTTTCGATTATAAGTTGCATGTTAGGGTTGTTTACTGTGTGTTTGCAACTTGTTTATGGTTTATTGAACTCATTTACCATAGAAACTAATTTTTAGCATATTATTAGAAGTTTATATTCTTACTAGCTTAAATATCCGACGGGTGATAAGTTGTCGGGTTTGTCTGCGCTGTTAGGGTTTTAGGTTAAATTATCTGACAAGATGTTTTTTGCCTTAATTTTACTGTTTACCCGTGTCCTTTAGACTGTTCAAAAACCACCTCGTGTACTTAGGTGCATTGAGATAGTGAAACCGACGGGTTAGCTGTTTTCTAGGGTAATTAATCATAGTTGGTGAACTGACAGGTGAACCAATAAGCCGGTGTTTTTACATGATCTCTAAGATTTCTTTTTAGGTGACACCTTGAGAGGGATTAAGGATCCATTAAGTTTCTTAGAGCTTCATACCTTTAGATTCCCGGTTCCCATAGCGTTTTCCCGTAACCGATAAAAGCCTGAGTCATCACAATTCAGATTCCTTGCCTAGGTAACTCTTGCTCTCATTTGAATTTGCTAATGTTTTATATGGTAATTTAGTTTTCTAGTTTACTTTAATTTAATTAAGTAATTAGTTTAATTAGTTATTGGTTTTAAAATAAAATAAATAAAGAAATCCAAAAATATATATTTTCTTAATTATTTGTTTAAATTAGCTGTTAGAACTAGTTTCGTTAATTTAATAAGTGTCTCTAGGGTTCGATATTCCCGGTCTTCCCATAGCTATTCTACACTCGATAGGTTCACTTGCCTGTTGCTAGTGGTTTGGTTTAGGGTATTCTAGGTTTTTATTACTCGTTGTGCATGGTCATTATTTGCTAAAATTTTATATACCACTTTATGCACATCAGTCACTTAATGACAAATTTTGATACGTAAATACAAGCGCTGGCCTTTACCAAGTTAAGGCTATGCTCTAAATTTTGAAATGCATATGTACAATAATGATTATGGGTAATACAAACGTGTTCCTTGGCATAGTTCTGTGTTTGTAATTAGAAATATCGTGCTATTGTGCTTATTATGGTGGAAGCGATATTAATTATTATATATGTTATTATTGTTTATAGAATGGCCCCGAAGAAATCTAACTTTATATCGGAGGCGGAAGTGGCCGAATTAATTGCTCGCCAAGTACAAGCAGTGATACTGACTATTGTAATACAAGTCATTGCCGGCATACGTGCCAACAATACTATTAATCAACCCCCGAGCACCACTACGGTCACTGATAACATACCTCTACCAGACACTAATGTAAACTTGGGCGTTACTACCCCGCTGACTACTAATGATATTATGAATGATAATAATACTCGCCCGACAGTTAATGTAGTTGGGAACCCTGAACCTGTTTTGAAGGTCAACAATGTCACGAATCCAAACCCCGCACCGAATACCAATACAACTTCAAATGTTAATGTTCAACCAGACATCGATAACAATCCTAACAACCAAGAACCCCCATGTCAGGATTATGCGTTTCAGAAATTCTCATCGTGTAACCCGACTGAATTTAGAGGTACTGAAGGACTTAGCAGATTAGTGAAATGGATTGAAAAGACCGAGTCCGTAATTAACATTAGTGAATGTCCTCCAGACCATATAGTCAAATTCATTACCAATATGTTTTTGGATCATGCTTTGATGTGGTGGAATATGATTGTACAAACTCAGGGACGAGAAACGATTAACAGTATGACATGGATTGAACTTAAAACCCTCGTATTAGAACATTTTTTCCCAAGAAATGAGATCCAGAAATTAGAATACGAACTATGGAATTTGGAAATGAGAGGCGCTGATCAATTAAGTTAAACAAATATTTTCAATGAATTGATTCGTTTGGTACCATGGTCAATTACTCCGGAATCCAAGTGTATTGAGCGCTACATTTGGGGACTGACCCCAGTCGTGAGAAATATAGTCAATTCCATAGCCCAACCCACTTTAGAAAGTGCTGTGTCACAAGATAGCGTCGTTACTTTTGATCTTACAAGAAACGGTGTATTAAGAGTACCTGGGGAATCGTCCGGTTTGAAACGAACTGGCTATACCTCTAGGATACAAGTGAAATCTCAGAATAAACGAATCTGCCTACAACTCCGAACTATACTATGACCAATTCCGACATGAAACAAGATACATACAAAGGGTCATTGCCGAAGTGTGGAAATTGTAAGTTGCATCATAGTGGAGAATGTCGAATGACCATATGTCAAAAAGGCGGAAATATTGGGCATTATGCCCCAAGTGGTAGAACTATAATGAATACTTCAAACCGACAGTTTCAAACAACCCAACCTCGTCGTTCAGAAACATCTAGTCCCCAACCAATTCGACTACAATCTAATCAGCAAACTCCATCTACAATGAACCCTCACACATGTTATAAATGTGGTAGTAGGAAACACTTTAGGAAACACTGCCCCAAATTGAATCCCGATGTAGTAAAAGGACAAAACCAAGGGCAAACATCAACTTCCAATCCAGCTAGGGGACACGCCTTCGTAAACGGATCGGACGAAGCGCAACAAGACCCACATGTAGTAACAGGTACATTCTTAGTTTCTAATCATTGAGCTTTAGTCTTAATTGTCACGGACGCCGATAAAAGTTTTATAGCTACTAACTTCTTACTATTGAGGAAAATTTAGGTTACTGAATTAACAAATCCTTATACTATAGAACTCGCTAACAATAAGTCTATGATTGTTAACCAAATAGTTCGTAATTGCCCTTTTATCCTAAATGACACATCCTTCCTTATTGATGTGTATTCCCAGTAGAATTAGGAAGTTTCGATGTTATGGTTGTTATGAACTGGCTATCTAAGTTTAAAACAGAATTTGTTTGTAAGGATATGACTGTTAGGATACCTCTTTCGAATGATGAGGCAATGGTTGTTCAAGGTGAGAAATCTGGTACCGTATTACCTCTCGTATCCCAACTTAAGGCACTAAAGTGTTCGTGCCAAGGTTTTACATTATACTTAGCGAGTGTAATAGTTAAGGAACCCGATGAAAACGAATAGAAGACATCCCAGTGGTACGAGAATATGAAGATGTGTTTCTTGATGAGTTACATGGTTTACCACCGACCACACAAGTCGAATTCCATATAGACATAATACCAGGAGCAGCTCCAATTGCTAAAGCACCCTACCGACTTGAACATTCTGAAATGCAAGAATTGTCCAACCAATTGCAAGAGTTACTAGATAGAGGTTTTATACGACTTAGTTATTCACTATGTGGAGCACCGATTTTATTTGTGAAAAGAAAAACGGAAGTTTTGGGATATGTGTATTGATTACCGGGAGTTAAATAAGGTGACTATCAAGAACAGATGCTCCTTACCTTGAATTGATGACTTGTTTGATCAACTCTGGGGTGCGAAGTATTTTTCGAAAATTGATCTCAGATTAGGTTTTCATCAAGTAAGAATTCTGGAACAAAAACAGCCTCCCGAACTCGGTAAGGTCACTATGAATTTTTGGTTATACCGTTTGGGTTGACAAATGCACCTGCAACATTTATGGATCTCATGAACCGAGTTTGCAAACCCTACTTTGACAAATTCGTAATAGTGTTTATCGATGACATCTTGATATATTCGAGAAGTATGGAGGAACACGAACAACATCTACGAGTAATCTTGGGGTTATGGAGGCAAGAAAAGATATACGCCAAATGTGAATTTTGGTTACAAGAAGTACAATATTTAGGACACATTGTGAACCAACAAGGAATCCAATTGGATCCCAGTAAAATTGAGGCTATTAAAAATTGGCAAGTACCTACATCACCAAAAGAAATTCGTCAATTTTTTAGATTAGTTGGATATTACCGACGACTTATTGAAAACTTTTCCATTATTGCCCAACCATTAACCCTCCTAACTCAGAAAGATCGAACGTATGAATGGGAAGAAGAAAAAGAAATGGCCTTCCAAACGTTAAAACAAAAACTATGTGAAGCTCCAATATTAAGTCTTCCAGATGGAACTGATGAGTTGGTAGTTTATTGTGACGCATCTCGTAAAGGTTTAGGATGCATACAGATGCAAAGAAGATGGATAGAACTGTTAAACGATTAGGATTATGAAAGTAAATACCATCCAGGCAAGGCCAATAGACTAGCCTTACCGAGTAAATTCATGAAAATTCTATCCGTTTAAGTGTTAAAAAGATATATAAAGACTTGAAACAATTTTATAGACGGCCTGGTACAAGAAAGATATAACCACTTATGTTAGTAAAGGTGTGACTTGTACTCGTGTTAAGGCGAAACATCATAAACCTTCGAGAATCTTACAACAACCCGAAATCCCACAATGGAAATGGAAACAAATTACCATGGACTTTGTAACACACCTTCCACTCATTGAATTCTCATACAATAACAGTTACCATAGTAGTATACAAGCCGCACCTTATGAAGCATTATAAGGGCGAAAATGTAGGTCGCCACTTTGTTGGACAGAAGTGGGTGATACTCAAATTTCAAGATCCGATTTGATTGAAGAAACAACCGATAAGATTCATAAGATAAAACGCAAGTTGAAAGCCGCCCTTGACCGACAAAAGAGTTATGCTGATGTTCGTAGAATACCGTTATCTTTTGAAATAGGCGAAAAGGTGTTTTTGAATGTATCGCCGTTGAAAGGGTTATAAGGTTTGGGAAGACTGGTAAATTAGCCCTGAGATACATTGACCTTTTGAGATTATTGCAAAAATTGGTCCCGTAGTCTACCGATTGAAATTACCCTTAGAACTGAGCACCATTCACGATGTGTTTATGTATCGAATCTGAAAAAGTGTTTGAATGATGAAGCGGCGATTGTACCACTGAAAGATGATCAAATTGATGAAAAGTTAAACTTCGTAGAGGAACCGGTGGAAATCATGGACGAAACAAAAAACCAAGCAGTTACGACACAACAAAATCTCATTAGTAAAAGTTCGGTGGAACTCGAAACAAGGACCCGAATTTACTTGGGAAGAAAGGAAGAATTCCGAAAGAAATACCCACACCTATTCCCTAAAAAGAAAACCGTTGACACATCAAATTTCGAGGATGAAATTTCTTAACGGGGGGAGAATGTGATATTTGAGACAAAACGAGGTATAACTTATTCATTACGTAGCAAGTAAACGATAAATCGGTTAATTCGTAGTGCTTAAACGAGTAATCGACTGATATTGATTATGACCCGTATACATACTGAGGGATTATATAAGAGTTATATATACACTATAGTGGCTAACATATTGATATTTAGCCCCCAGTACATTTAAAACCATTTAAACGAAAAAGGTTTCGATTATTGATACGCTATGAGTTTAAACACAATCGTTATCATCAAAACGAGCATTATAGCATCCTTTAAGTCGAAAAAGATTTATAAAACACTTATATGACAAGTTCTAAGAAATCTGTGAAAATATTTTAGATTTTAACAACGAGTCAATACGTTTTTCTTATTTTACAAAAATAGGCTGAAAAACACTCGTTTTCGTGCTGCTTTTCGCATTCGAACAAGTTTTCTTACGAAAAACCGAACCCGAATTAAATTTTAGACCGAGATTTATGTATGGCGCGGAAAACGAGGTACTAATGTGGAAAAGGGAGGCCCAAAGGCCCCCTTACTTGTGGCTTAGTATAAAAACATCATGCACATATACACATACATACATACTGTGAACTTTACGAACTCGTATACAGATTTTGTTCGTACTCGTGAAACTTGAAACTCACCAACTAGACGTAGTTGACCCATTTTAACATGCTTTTCAGGTGAACCCAAGTTGGAATAATTTGCTTATGTGCTCGGTACTATAAGGGAAGTGAATCGCTGTGAATAGATACAAGTACATACTAATGAATAAGAAACCGAGAACTGGTTATGTGTTTTTCACTTAGTTTGTAAACTTAGTACCAACCAATGTAATATGATGTAAATGAGTTTGTTGAATTTCTTTATAAACAATGTGGTTGATACCGGAATTATTTGTTACATTCCCGTATTACGCTTCCGCAACTACCTAGTCGGGGTGTGACAATTCCTAAAACAACCTTTCTAATTCAAGGTATTTCCTTTCATTTAGGCTTTGCTTGTTAAACACCATCCATCCAATTTCCTGTCTTTTACCGATCAAGTTTTATACTTGAAATTGAGTACTTTCATACCCCGTTTTACATCGTTTGTTTTGGGGGTGATATTGCATACTTATTTCAAACTAAATGCTTTATACTTGAGTCTTAAAACACAAATGTTATTGTATAGTTTACTTAAATAAATGCTCGATTTAGGGTTCTATGCTTACATGCTTATATGCTAATGTGTTTACCGCTTTTGGAGGGTTGATTCATAAATCTGTGAACTATTTGGTATTCTCTTATAGCACGGTGTCGTTAATGTATTCTTACTAACGATCTCATTCATAAATCTGTGAACTATCTGGTATTCTCTTATAGAACGGTGTCACTAATATATTCTTATTAGTGATCTCATATTATCCAAATTATTGCTATTATTTATTGTTTCGTATACAAGTTGTGGAAATTTCATATTATATACATATTGTTCAAAACTATGAATTTCTCACCAACCTTTGTGTTGATAAACTTTATTTTATGTAATGTTACAGGTTTGACTTTTGGTTGACTCGAGAGTATAGAAAAACGCTATCATGACCTTTAGGATATTAGCAAAATGAACAATATATTATTTGTTGTATTTTGTTGTGATTGTCGTATGAATATTGTTATGTGACATTATGATTTTGTGTAATTTAATGAGTTGATTAAATATTAAACACTTTAATAGTGTCTTGTGAATTTGTCCAATCACGTTGCACCCCGGCATGTTCCGCCGCCTTTGGTCGGGGTGTGAAAGATTGGTATTAGAATCACAAGACTATAAGATAGGTGGTCAGACGTAACGACCTAGTATATTTTTGCTCTAGGGTCCTTATACGCGCGCTTATACGTGTTTACTTTACTTGATTGTTCAATTACACTTGTTTATTTATAAACTTATTTATTTTAACAAGATCATAAATGTACACATGCACACACTTTCATAGTATACTCAAGGTATCATTACCTTATAACACAAAAACATAGAATTTTATTGTGTTTCATGGATTACATGCTTAATTTGGATCCCATTATTTAAAATCCCTTAAAGGTTTCATTTATATCGGGTTTGTAGCCATCATAGAGAGCGAAACACTATGAAACGACCATTTGGCAAAAAGATTCCAAGATCTAAGGTGATTAACTTACCTGGGATGGTTGAATTGTAGTGTTCGTTTTCTAGACCGTCGAACCGTGTTATACGTGTCAATACTTTAAGTAGTCGAATGCGAGGGTTCCGATCGCCATCCTAATTTTTGGTGTTGAAACATAAGATCCCCGATGGTACATGTACTTATGTTTTGACATCACGTTGTATCTCATTTTATTATTATTCGTTATCGCTATTTGAATCGAAAACATGAAAAAGACACGGTGATTTCGTGCACTTGTTTAGACTCCAACATGATGTTTTATAAAAAAAATATTAGTGTCGGAATATCAAATCATGGCGGTTCATGTACGACTTCTCCGACTCTACAAATCTCAAAATTCAATTTTTCAAGCTCTAACTTCTCAAAATCATTTACGTTTTGTTTACGAATTGTTATTTATATAATATTTTTTTTTAACACTAACATCTCCTCCTCACTAACTTTAGGAATTCACAATCAAACTTAAAATTTTATTTTATTTTATACACCCACATATTCATTCTATTTACACCAAACTTATTTCATTTCTTTATAATATATAGAATGCCTACACTAAGACGCCAACCGCGCAAGAACTTCAACCGACGAATAGCTGCCTTCGTCGTCAAGCAAATGGCCGCGGTGATTCCCGAACTTCTAACCCAAATCCAAGCTACTCAACCCGTACCCGTTGTTTCACCCATTGAACCCCAACTCGCATCCTATTTGTATAAACAATTTACTAGTGCTAACCCAACCAAGATTTTGGGAATGAACTGTGCGACCTTGTTGCAATGGTTTGAATCTATGGAGAGTGTGTTCCGGCATAGCGAGTGCCCCGATGCGAAAAAGAAAAATTTCGCTTCGAGCATGTTTAAGAAAACGACTCTTACATGGTGGGGTAGTGTCATGCACCTCCAAGGGTCGGAAACGGCTATGGCGCTTCCATGGTCCGACCTTAAGGCACACATGATGAAGAAATTCTGTCCCAAACACGAGCTCCAAAAGCTTGAGGAATAATTTTGGAACCTCAAGCAAGAAAGTGGTGATAATGCCGCCTACTCACTCCGTTTCCATGAGTTGAGCATCCTCACTTGGTTACCCCAACCGAACGTGAACTTAATAAATATATTGGGGGTTTACCTATGCAAATTCGGGACTCTGTCATGAGTAGCAAACCCGTGAATCTTGAGGACGCCATCGCTCTAGCCGGTGCACTATTGGAGAATCATGTGAAGGCGGGTACCCAACCCCTCAAGATATCAAGTGAGAAAGCCAAAGTTGAACCCGCACCTCAAGCCAAAGTTGAACCCGCACCTAAAGCCATTAACTACTCAAAATCTTCCCGCCACAACAACAACAACAACAACATCAACAACAACAACAACAACAACAACAACAACAACAATAAAAAAGAAACCCAAAACCAACCATCGAAACATTGCCGTTACCCTACCCCAACCTCAACAACAAACCCAAGCTCTTTCACAAACCCGAAGACCCTACACCGGTAATTTCCCGCTATGCAAGAATTGTCAACGTCACCACCCATCACACTTGCCATGTCGCCAATGCACTATTTGTAACAGTTTCGGTCATCTAAACACTACATGCCAATCCGTACAACAAACCCAACCTAACCAACCAAGAACCACTCCCCAAAATTCCCAAAACCGTTATGCACCTTACCCACAAAACCAACCCCAACAACCCCGAGCTTGCTTCAATTGTGGCGATCCTAACCATTTCCGCAACAATTTCCCTCGCCTAGCCTACGCTAACCAAGCTCAAACCTTGACCGTACCATACTACCAAACCCAAGCCTACCAAGTCCAAAACTACCAACCTCAACTCAATTCACCACTCATCCAACCCGTGTAATCCATTCAACCCATGCAAGCCCTTCAAGAACCACCTCCTCCTCCCCCGCAAGTACCTCATGGAAACCCCGGTAATCAAGGTTGAGCTTTTATGTTGAATGAAAATCAAGCTCAAGTGGCAAACGATGTTGTGAATGGTATGTTTTTAGTGAACCATCATTTGGCCTCTATTTTATTTGATACTGGTGCCGATAGAAGTTTTATTTCTTTGAAATTTGAGTTGAAACTTGCTATGTCTCGAACCAAGCTTTCCTGACCGTTTCTGTTGAATTCGCCAATGGCAATTCCATCACCATCCACTCCGTCGTCCGCAGTTGTACTCTCATCCTTTCTAAGCATAAATTCTCCATCGATCTCATCTCGATGCAAATGGGAAGTTTCGATGTCATAGTATGCATGAATTGGTTATCTTTGCACCGTGCCAAAGTTGTTTGTTTCGATAAATTCATCTGCATTCCGGTCGTCAACGGTAAAATTCTTAAGGTCTTCGACAACACTACTTCTAGAAGACTTAACCTCATGTCGTTCTCTCAATCGCAAAAATACTTAAACCAAAAGTATGTTCTGTTTCTAGCAATCGTGGTGACAAAAGACAAAAACGAAAAGAAAATCCAAGATATTTCTATTGTTCATGATTTCCCTGACGTCTTTCCCCATGATGTCACCGGTCTTCCACCCATTCGTCCGGTTGAATTTCGAGTCGATCTTGTGCCTTGCGCGATGCCCGTGGCCAAGGCTCCTTATCGTTTAGCCCCGTCTGAAATGCAAGAATTGTCGAATCAACTCGAAGAACTTTTCGATAAAGGCTTCATTTGTCCAAGCTCTTCTCCTTGGGGTGCTCACGTTCTCATCGTGAAAAAGAAGGATGGTTCGTTTCGCATGTGCATCGATTATCGATAACTTAACAAGCTCACTATTAAAAATCGTGATCCTTTGCCTCGAATCGACGATCTCTTCGACTAACTTCAAGGCGCAACTTGCTTCTCAAAAATCGATTTTTCGATCGGGTTATCATCAATTGCGTGTTCGCGAAGAAGACATTCCAAAAACCGTTTCCGTACTCGATTGGACATTTTGAATTTTTGGTCATGCCCGTTGGGTTAACCAATGCACCCACGGTGTTTATGGACCTCATGAACCGAATTTGCAAACCATTCCCTGATAAATTCATTATTGTCTTTATTAATGACATTCTAATCTTTTCCAAATCCAAAGCCGAACATGAGCATCATTTTCTCCATTCTCGAGCTCCTTAGAAACGAACGACTCTACGCCAAATTCTCCAAATGTGAATTTTGGCTAGAGGAAGTTCAATTTTTGGGGCATATCGTAAACGACAAAGGTATTCATGTTGATCCCACTAAAATTGAGGCCATTAAGGATTGGAAAACTCCAACGACTCCCACGAAAATCAGATCCTTCCTCGGTTTGGCCGGATACTATCGGCGTTTCATTCGAATTTTTTCTAAAATCTCTTTGCCTCTTACCTCCCTCGCCCATAAAGGAAAACCATTTGATTGGGGTTCGTAGCAAGAGGAAGCCTTTCATACTCTCAAGGACATGCTTTGCAATGCTCCCGTTCTAAGCCTTCTTGATGGAGACGATGATTTTGTTGTATTTTGTGATGCATCTCATCAAGGTCTTGGTTGTGTTCTCATGCAACGAGGTCAAGTCATCGCTTACGCATCAAGGCAACTTAAAGTCAATGAGAAGAATTATACGACTCATGATCTCGAACTTGGTGTCGTCGTTTTCGCTCTCAAAATCTGGAGACATTACCTTTGTGGTACAAAATGTGTGGTTTTTACCGATCATAAAAGCCTTCAACATATTTTTGACCAAAAAGATCTCAACATGAGACAACGACAATGGGCCGAATTACTTAGTGATTACGATTGCGAAATTCGCTACCATCCCGGTAAGGCGAATGTTGTCGCCGATGCCCTAAGTCGAAAAGTTAATGTTAAATCCGTTATGCTTTTAAGCGTTGTTGTTCAAACCGATCTTCAAATTCGTGTCTTTCAAGCTCAACGTACCTCCGTTGAAGAAGGTAACATGTACGGCGAATTTTCATGTGGAGCCGAACTTCAACTCGAAACCAAACCCGATGGTCTTTTGTACTTTCCCAATCGTTTGTGGGTTCCTAATCGCGATGACCTTTGTACTTGTATACTCGACGAAGCTCACAATTCGCGGTATTCCATTCATCCCGGTGCGGATAAAATGTATTTTGATATCCGTGCCACCTTTTGGTGGCCGGGTATGAAAAAGGAAGTAGCGTTGTTTGTATCTAAATGTCTTACTTGCTTAAAAGTCAAAGCTGAACATCAAAGACCTTTTGGTCTACTCGAGCAACCACCGATTCCCGTTTGGAAATGGGAAGACATTGCTATGTACTATATCACTAAACTACCCATCACCCAATAAGGAAATAATAGTATTTGGGTGATCATTGTTCTTTTAACCAAGTCTGCTCATTTCATTCCGATCCGCGAAAGGTGTTCTGTTGAGCAGCTTGCTCAAATCTATGTTCGGGAAATTGTGTACCGACACGGTTTTCCATTGACTATCATCTCCGATCGTGATGCTTGTTTTACCTCTCATTTTTGGCGGTCACTTCAAGAAGCCTTGGGAACACGTCTCGATCTTAGCACCGCTTATCATCCTCAAACGAACAATCAATCCGAATGTACGATTTAAACACTCGAGGATATGTTACGAGTGTGTGTTCTTGATTTCGGTGGGAATTGGGAATCACACATTCCTTTCATTGAGTTTTCTTATAACAACAGTTATCATTCTGGCTTCGAGATGGCTCCTTTCGAAGCTCTTTAAGGTCGAAAATGTCGTTCTCCGATTAGTTGGAACGAAATCGGTGAAGCTCAAATCACGGGACCCGAAATGGTCCAAGAAGCCACCGAAATTATTGATCGAATCTGTAAGAACCTCCTAGCCGCTAGAAGTCGTCAAAAGAGTTACTCCGAAAAAAGGCGAAAACCGATCGAATTTAATGTTGACGACCTTTTCCTTCTAAAAGTATCTCCTTGGAAGGGGTTAGTCCGTTTCGAAAAGAAGGGTAAACTAGCTCCTCGTATCGTTGGTCCTTTCAAAATCCTTGAACATGTTGGGAACGTATCTTATCGACTCGAACTACCGCAAGAACTTGCCGATGTTCATCCGACTTTTCATGTTTCAAATCTTAAAAAGTGTTTAGTCGAGGACCATCTCCAAATACCTCTCGACGAAGTGCATGTCGATGAGTCAATGATCATGGTTGAACGACCCGTTGAGATCATGGATCGCAACGAGAAGAAAACCAAGCATAGTCGTATTCGGTTAGCTAAAGTTCAATGGGAATCACGGCGTGGCGCAAAATTCACTTGGGAATGAGAAGACACAATGAAGGAAAAGTATCCACACTTGTTTGCATCATTGTCATCAACTTAATTTCGGGACAAAATTTCCTAAAGTATGGGATACTGTGATATTCGTCAATTCGGGTCACTTTTGTTATGTAAACCCGACCCGTTTGTAACCCGAACATTTCAAATATATAAAATATTGAATTTTGTCATTTAAAATAAATAAAATATACAAAATATATAAAATATTGGATTTTTATAGTTGTTTTATTATGCATTGTTTGACCATTTAAACATACCTATTTTCATGCAAACGATAAAAGAACCTTTATACCCAACCCTTCACACTTTCCCTATATAAACAAGCTCATCTCTTTAATTTCCACATTGTTCATCTCTCATCTTTTCTCTCCCAAACAAAGAACACAACTTCATCTCTTCAAGGTTTCATCATAATCAATCAAGAATCATTCTTTAATTTTTGTTTTGTTACTTAAGCTTGTGGTACAACATATATATAATATACACCCTTGTTACCTTTGTTGGTCACTTCTCCGGTTTCGATCGGTCAAGTTTCGGGCCTCGTAAGGCAATGCTTTGTTAGTGCAAGGTTTTGCGTCTTGAGTCTTTGTAATTATCAGTAATGTACTTGTCGTTTTTGTTTAATGTAATAAACAAGTATTTAGTTAGTTCGCTATGTATGTATCTAGTTCGCTAAGGATGTTTAGAGAACTAGATCTTAAGTTAAGTCTCCTCTGATTCGTTAAGGATGTTTAACGAATCAGAGGGTGATTCGTTAAGTTATTTTGTTTGTAATGTATGTAACGAAGCGGACTCTAGTTCGCTAGGGGATGTTAACGAACTAGGTCCGTCTTCTATTTATAGGTGAACACTGTTCACATAATCTAAGTTTTTGAGAGTTAATTAACGATACCCTATCCAAATCGCTCTCGATCTTCTTTCTAATCTTATTCATATACAACTACTAACATACTGATAATATATATACATATACAACACATAATCAAAGGTAATTATGAGCTAGATCTAAGTTAAGGATTAATCAAATACACACAGATTCGAGATCTGTTATAGTTATAGGATTGATTTACCGGGTTTCAACAAGTGGTATCAGAGCTGTTGGGGCTTAATTACACTTGATTTAATTGTTTATTAGTATTGGTTATTGATAGTGTTCTGTTTGGCTAATTTTGAATTAATTTGAGGTTAATTGAGTGAGTTATAATGGAATTGGATTGGATTTGAGTTGGTTAAGGTATTGGTGAGGTATTGTGAATTGGAATTGAAGTTAGGACTGTATTTGGATTGATAGTAGTGTGATTTCGGTGTTAGCCGAAACAGGGTTTTGGTTTGTGGTGCAATTGGACTGGTAATCGGGGCTAATCGATTACGAGGATTGGAGTTTTGGATTCGCGTTTGGTTTGCGAGTAGTTTGGTAGGTTATTTGGACAATTTGGTCAAGAATTGAGGTAGTATTACGAATTTAAGTTTCTGGGTTTAAAGTTCTTCATTTCCAGAAAAATCTGGGAACTATCTTTGAAGATTTGAAGATAAGTTTGATTCGCTATCATTTTTATGTTAATTCGTTATCATGATCACATTGATTCGTTAACTAATTTGGTCAATTCATTGTCAAATTCTAATGGTTCGTCAATCAGTTCGCTACCTCATCTGGTTCGTGTTAACAGATTTGTGTGATACGTGTCTACCTTGGAAGTTGTGTCATAACAACCTTTGCCACGTGGCATTCAGTGTCAGAGTTTGTTACAAATCGTTGTACCAACCTGATTCGCTTTTAGTTGATTCGCTATCAACTGAAGCTGGTTCATTATCTATTTCGCTAAGTCTACCATAGCGATTCGTTACTGAAAATTTTCTAATTCGTCAAGTTTTCACTTAGCAATTCGCTAGCCGATTCGTTAGTCAATTTGTTAATTTGACTTATTGATAAATCTGATTCGTTGACTTTCTGATTCGTTTGGATTGGTTCGCTAAGATCAATTGTGATTCGCCATCTGATCAATTCGTTAAGATTTGATTCGTTAGTTTACTGTTCATAGTTCGCTACAACTGTTCACAGTTCGCTAATTCTTTACATATAAACCTTAAAATTTTGATAGTTGTCAAAAATGGCTGGTATGTATGCACTAGCCTCACAGAATATGTTAATGCAACAAATATTGCAACTCGATACCGAGATAGGGTCACATTCGAAATGTCCAAGATTGATGAAGTTCAGTGATTTTGCCAAATGGGAACCTAGGTTTCGTGCTCATCTAGGATCAGTTCATCCTGACTGCTCATATTGTTTAAATGAAGTCTATACCGTTCCTATGATTGGAAATGAGACTATCGGATTCAGACCTAAAGCTATATCTCAATACTCACAAAAAGAGAAGAAGGCACTAGAGATAGAGACAAAAGCATATTCTACTCTAACCATGGCTTTACCGGAAAATATTTTTCACCAGGTGGGTAGTATAAAAATCTGTGCTTCTTTGTTTCAAAATATCCGAATGAGAAGTATTGGAAACACAACTGAAAGAAAAAAGGTGATGCTCAAGTTTCAATTCCGAAACTTTAATTTACTCAAAGATGAGTTTGATGGGAGAGATGAATTTCTTTTTAGGGTTACAGGTTTATCAGTCTGCGAAGGGAATCTTCATTCATTAGACAAAATATGTGAACGACGTCTTGAGCCGATTCAAGATTACAACCGGAAAAATCCATTCTACTCCTCTTCCCGTGGTCACAATTTATCACCGGATGAATTCGAGGATACCGTTGATCCGACCCTCTATCGTGCTATGATTGGTTCTTTAATATATTTAACTCCTTATCGACCCGAGATAATGTTTGCTGTTTGTTTATGTGCTAGGTACCAAGCTAGTCCCCGAGTGACTCACCTGGCAGCGGTCAAGAGTATTCTGAAATATCTAAGGGGAAATCCTGACATCGGTTTATGGTACCCCAAATATGATACTTTTGATCTTACCGCTTACTCAGACTTAGACTATGGAGGATGCAAGATCAATTTCAAGTCTACTACAGCGGGATGTCAATTCTTAGGAAGCCGACTTGTTTCCTGGCAGTGTAAGAAGCAGACAACGGTCTCCACTTCAACCCGCCGAAGCTGAGTATGTTGCAACCTCGAGTTGCTGTTCCCCAGGTTTTGTGGATACAACAACATCTTCGCGACTACGGTTTGAAGTTTCTTACTACTCCCATCTTGATTGATAATTCTTCTGCTATTAGTATCACCAAAAATCCCGTACAACATTTTTAAACAAAACATATCGAAATTCGATATCATTTTATACAGGATTGTTATGAAAAGAAATTAATTGATCTTGAGAAAGTACATATCGATTTTTAGAAAGCCGATCTATTTACCAAAGCCTTTGATAAAACACGTTTTAACTTTCTGCTTGGTTTTAATGGATTGAAGGCCCTTACTGAGATCCTAAAATTAGGATAATTATCTTGATTTTAGTTTTGTCTAGTTTAAATTTTATTTTGTTTTTAGGTTTTGGGGGTGAATTTAGAAAATACAAAAATATTGTGCTTTTAGTTTGTACAGATAAAACCCAAAAACATTAGAAAACTTTGAAAAATCAAAAATATTGAATTTTTTCTTGTTTTATTTTAATATTTAAAAAACCAAAAACATTTTAAAATTAGAAAATATCAAAAAGATTGTGATTTTTGTTTGTACAAAAAATTCTGAAAAAGTCAAAAGGAATGTGAATTTTCTCGTTTTGTAAAGAAAAATCCGAAAAGACAAAAAGATTGTTTTTTTTAGTTTGTAAAGAGAAAAATCAAAAAGATTTTTGCTTATGTTCGCTGAAAATTATATCATTTGCTTACATTTTGAAGGACATATACTTGTATATGTTTGGTCCTGATAATTTCTCGTAAGTATTCGGGTTAGCCATTTATCTTACAAATGGAAAGTACTTGGGGCGTTCGTTAAGCTTTCTACTTTATTTTTAGCTGAAAATTTAGTCAGTTATTTAAGTTTGTGAAGCGTGCTTGCCTGTTTTGGTCCTGTTCTCTACTTGTAGTTGGATAGGATAGCCATTAACTTATGAACTTAAATTAACTGGGGCGATTAAAATCATTCTGTTTTGCGCTCCTCAAAATTTTGAGTTTTTGAAGCAAAAAGAGAAAATGATAGTACATTGATTATTTGATTCCAAATCCAGAAAGAAATATGCATAAAAGATTGTGTGCTTAATCATTGGTGCATTGATAGGTCTTAAACAAGCTGTTAGAGTAAAGTAAGTGATATAAACCTAAAGAAAGCCAAATTGAAAGAGGTGTTAGTCTCTAGTAAAAGTCTCGGTGAGGATGGCAGAAATGTAATAACCGGTCATACTCAAGACTTATAGTTGTTGATCACCCAAAAATATAATAAAGCAAATAACAAGCATTAGGATTCTGGACACTGTGAGTCTTTATGCGGCTTAATCATCTGGGTATTCATATGCATGAATGTTTCACTCGCTTTCAGAGCAAACCCAAAGTCATTAAACTTGATCAATGTTGTACTTCGTACAATCCAAATTACTGACTTGATCAAAATCCGTTGTTAGTAATACAATTGTTCCTCCCTTGCGTGTGTCTCAATACCAATAAGAAACGGACCCCAGGGGATACATTGTATGTAAGCCAACAGATCGACTCGTGCATACTCACTCACGGTAAAGGAAACTTGATGCATTGCTCAAAATTTCTCAACTGGTTTTCAAAAATTTAGATCAACACTATAATGATTTAAGTCAATTTGTGGTGATTTGGCAAAAATCAAATTAAGCTTGAACTGAGATTTGGGGCTGATAGTTTCTGATATTTTGTGTGCTATTTGAACCATAAATCATATCACATAAATTCTCGATGGTTTGTTATAAGATTTAAGTGGATAACAATATCATTGACCGACTTAACAACAATCATAATATCACTGAAATATAAAACTGTGATGGAAGGGCATTTTAGTCAATATGATTCTCTACTCAAACTCAACAAAAACACAAAAATATGTACTGCTTTCGATAAATCATAGAAAAACACCAAAAGATTGTCTATTTTTAATGTTTGGATATTTCTGTAAATACATTCTTTTATTTTTATAAAATACCTAAAAATATTTTATCTTTTTATTTAATGTTTTTAAGTTATGTTTCGAAAAAGTCAAACGTTTTTAAAGTATTGGATTATCGGAATAAAGGTCCTCGGTAATTCTTTTTGGATGATATTTATTTAATTCTTTATTTAATTAATTAATTTATTTAAGTTAAAATTAAATAAAAGTTAATTCGTTAAGTATGGATAACGAATTAGGTGGATCTCTAGCGAACTATTTTCTAGTTCGCTCACCTAATTCGCTTCCGCACTCTGTAACGAACCACTTCTAATTCGTTATACATATTTAATGAAACAGACAATGAATCAAAACTGATTCGCTACACTTTGGATAAGTTGAGGAACGAATTAGCTAATTCGTTTAGTTCAATTTCATAGCGAATCGGTCTAATTCGTGTCTTGAAAATTGTGCAAGAACTATGTATAAAGGACAAGAATATTGCGAACCGTCCTTTCACTATTCACTATCTTTCTTATACCTAAAGCAACCCTTTTCAAAATTTTTCTCTGATATTCGACCTTCAAATTTCGATCTTTCAAGTATATCATTGTGTTGCTCAGGTATAGACAATCACATCTTTGTGATTTTCGTCAAAAATGATGTTGTGTTGATAGACTAATTATGTATTCTTTGTTCTAAGGGTTTTCCGAGTCTACGAATATGATTTATGTATGCTATACTTTGTTGATATAGTTTATTTATGCTTCATTATGATCGGAATGTGATTCCAAAACCCTTGGTAGACTTTAATCGATGTTTGATTATTGTTTGCTGGGCCGATTGTAGGTTGTTGTTTTCAGGGTTTTAGACTCTGTTAGTTCTTCGAGTACACTTAAGTTATCTAATGATTTTGAGCCTAAATCTCAATATCATTTGCTTCGTAATGTGTTTCCGAGATCACTGCGAATGATGATTCGGTTATCTATCGATGATTATGGACTTATAGACACTATATTCATACTGTTGACTTTCTAAGTTCATTATCCAATTTTGAATTTGACTATGGGAGTCAAACATCGAGTCTTTATCCACCATTCGTTAACCTGAGCGAATTGGAACTGCTTCGTGTCCAATTCGTTAGGATATTACGAATTAGCTCAGCGAATCAGTTTATCAACGAATCAAATGTGGATTCGTTAAAATGGGAACGAGCTGGACTTTAGTTCGTTAATATTTATAGTTATTTTGCTTGATCAAATTCGTTAATATATTTACCTGATAGCGAATCAATTGATTCGTTACATGTATGTAACGAATTAGATTGATAGGCACACGAATGACATTTCATTTTTTATTTTATCAACTTTTGTAATGAATGTTTTATTTCAATCGACTAAATGCGTAAATATATTAATTACACACGACATATAAAATTAATTACACCATCTAAAAATAAATATATATATATATATGTGTGTGTGTTAATTGTATTATTTCTTCATATTACTTATACTTGTTCTAAACTTTATTCATTAAAAATGGCTGATCAATTGAATCAAGATCCACCGATTGCTGATCAAGGGCAACAAGAACAACCACCACAAGAACAACCACCTCAAGCACATCAAGAAGAAGATATTATATTATCCTATGACACAAAACACAACATCTGTGCTTATGTTGATCAAGATGTTGTTGATGTTGTTGTGTTCGGTGATATGTTAGCATTCTTAAGGCGCTCAGTGATACATTATGCAATCACTGCTCGACCTAAAGTTTATCTGAGTATTATAAGGTAGTTTTGGGATACTTCTGGGGTTGTTGAGGTGGAGAATCACATTCGAGCCACGATCAATCATACTGCTATTACAATTGACGTGGGAGTGGTTCGTCGTGTGCTTTGTTTTGGTGACAATGACGAAAACCCAAGTGAATTTGACAAGCAGCTGATCAAGGGTTTGTTTACTCGTTTACGTTACGATGGGGGTATTGATGAATCAATGTTGAACAAGAATGGATTATGCCCACCATACAAGTATCTTCTAAATGTCTTGATTCATTGTATGAGTGGTCGTCGTGGTGGATTTGACCAATGCAGAAGCAGTGTGCAATCGGCTTTTGTTGCAGTTATCCTCAACAAGCCATTTAATTATTCTGAGCTAGTCTTCGATCATCTGAAAGAACAAGTTCAACAACTCAGAAGAAGAAATTTTTAATGTATCCACGATTTCTACAACTGATCATTCAAGATTTAATACCCAATTTAGTTATTGATCAAACACTGGTGAATGGTGTGCTTCCTATAGTACACATGACGGCCAACACTGTCCGTCGAATGAAGATTTACCGTAAGGAGAAACCTAAGAACAAACGGATGTTTGGTCATATCATAAATCCGAATTATGTATGTCCTCCTAATGAATGCTGGATCCACGACGACTCGGATTCCGAGCGTGAAGGGGGAGAAGGTGGGAACGATGATGATGATAATGATGACGGAGATGGTGGTAATGGTGGAGCTAGTGATGCTGCTTTTCAAGAACAACAAGATGCAGTAAATGCTGCGTTAGCTGCCACCATTGCAGCTCAACAAGAAAGAAAGAGAAAAGGGAAAGCAGTGGCAACTAGAGGGCCATCAAAGAAAGACGTGTGTCAGCTGGGGCTGGGGTTATTATCGGTGTGCCACCACCTCGTCAAACAACGCCTCAACCCTCGGTAGTGCCGTCTACTACTAGCACTCAGATACTCACATTAACAACGACGATGGTGTCTCATGAAAGGCTTGGCTTGATTCCACAGATCGCTTTATCTGAAATTCCAAGGCCTCCTGCTACATCGTCTACTACCCCTCCAACACCATCCATGAGGCCTCTTCTTCCTCCTGCTCCTCCCAGTGATGTCTCTTTTATGAGAATTACTCGGCCTTAAGGACCGATCCAACCAGTTCATCCATCCCTGTCAACTTGTCACCGAACCGTCAGACTGATATGCTGTTGAATCTTCTTCATCTTTATGAAAACCAAATGTCTGCTGACCGTCAGAATTAGGAACGACTTATGGAGAATCAAAGACGGATGATGAGTTATATTTCTTTTTGTCAAAAGGAGACTAAAGCGCTACGTGCGATTGTTGAGTCTCAAGGGGTGAAAATGAAGGAACAAGTGGATCTAATCTTGTAGCTTACTTGCAAAGAGGATGCCTTAAAGAGACTCAAAAATGATGATCAAGATCCTGACGAGTCTAGTGCAGGAGGTGAGCCTAAACAAACACACGGCTCATCTTCCGGTGCTGGTACAAGTAGCGGTGATGACTAGGGGAAGCAGTTTGTTGTGTATCAGGATACAACTGCTGTTAAGCCAATTGAATTGATTGAAGCCAACACTGTCATATTTATGGATGGATTGGGGCTGGTTAGAAGTATGGTGAACAGGGATGAGATAGAGGTTGGTGAGTTCGTTGATAAGTCTCTGACACGGGAGCAGATTTCCATACTGCTTGGGTTGAATGATGAACAGTTGACCGTGTTAGAGACTAAGCCAGACATTGAGGTGGTGAATGAGGAAGGTATATCAGAGGATCCATCTATTCAAATGAATACGGATTTTATTTATGAAGACGAGGATGTTGAGATGGAGGACGTCACTGCCGAGGAGTATCCGGACTTGTTTCAACACACAAAAGTTGATCAAGGTGCTCCAGTGTTTGATGTGCAGACGGTTAAAGCAGCAGAAGATGATTTGGAAAAGACGTCAAAGGGAAAGAAGGTTGTGGACACTCGGTTCTGATCGATTGAAAACCCAACTGATGCCGATATTGCTAAGTGGTTCAGCTACAAAGCGGCGGGTAAGATTATCAAGGCGTATAGGTATGTTGATCAAGAACGAAAAGACGTAGCTGCAGCTTGGGTTAAAGCAATCCAAGTGACCACCTTCAACACTGTATCCAAGGTACATGGTGATATCGTCTCCTGGCTATATGATTCCGAGCTTAAGGTATGTATACTTAAATGTGAGAAGGGGATCCAGTACTACGAAACGATAATGGACTTTCTGACATTACCGCGTTGTGATGTTCGTACCCTCGTGCGTCGTCCATTTATCAATCGTGGTGGTTACCGGACAGCTGAGTGCTTTCATCAACACTTACTGTTCGAGGTCAATCATGGCTTCAAGTTCTTCAAGCCCCAGGTCCCGAGACGTAAACGTATTGACGAGATTGATCCAAGGACTGGCTGGAGGAAACTTGTTCTTAAGGTAAAGCCGCCAAAGACGATGAAGCGGGTACCTGTGAAGACGATGCCCCAACACATGCATCTCTCGTTTGACCGCTGGTACTACGATAATCGTACTGGCGAGGCCGTCATTGTGCTTGGTAAAGGACTGAAGACTGAGCTCATCAAGATAATCGACCCGATGTGGTTGGTTAATTTATCCGAAACAGACAATACATGCTACACAAGAACCAGATTCTGATTGAGCGCAATGAAGACTACCACCTGGCTATGCAATTCCAACGCGTTGTGCGTGTTTGTTATGAAAATGGAATTCATAGTTGCAGAGACTGGCAGTCCAAGCGTTTCAAGTGAAGACAAAGGCAAATAGCTCAAGACGAGGGGGTGTCTGTTAGTGCACGGTTTTGCGTCTTGAGTCTTTGTAATTATCAGTAATGTATTTTTCATTTTTGTTTAATGTAATAAACAAGTATTTAGTTAGTTCGCTATGTATGTATCTAGTTCGCTAAGGATGTTTAGCGAACTAGATCTTAAGTTAAGTCTCCTCTGAGTCGTTAAGGATGTTTAACGAATCAGAGGGTGATTCTTTAAGTTATTTCATTTGTAATGTATGTAACGAAGCGGGCTCTAGTTCCTTAGGGGATGTTAACGAACTAGGTCCGTCTTCTATTTATAGGTGAAGACTGTTCACATAATCTAAGTTTTTGAGAGTTAATTAACGATACGCTGTCCAAATCTCTCTCGATCTTCATTCTAATCTTATTCATATACAACTACTAACATACTGATAATATATATACATATACAACACATAATCAAATGTAATTATGAGCTAGATCTAAGTTAAGGATTAATCAAATACACACAGATCCGAGATCTGTTATAGTTATAGGATTGATCTACCGGGTTCCAACAAGTGGTATCAGAGCTGTTGGGCCTCAATTACACTTGATTTAATTGTTTATTAGTATTGGTTATTGATAGTGTTCTGTTTGGCTAATTTTGATTTAATTTGTGGTTAATTGAGTGAGTTATAATGGAATTGGATTGTATTTGAGTTGGTTAAGGTATTGGTGAGGTATTGTGAATTGGAATTGAAGTTAGGTCTGTATTTGGATTGATAGTAGTGTGATTTCGTTGTTAGCCAAAACAGGGTTTTGGTTTGTGGTGCCATTGGACTAGTAATCGGGGCTAATCGATTACGAGGATTGGAGTTTTGGATTCACGTTTGGTTTGCGAGTAGTTTGGTAGGTTATTTGGACAATTTGGTCAAGAATTGAGGTAGTATTACGAATTTAAGTTTCTGGGTTTTTAGTTCTTCATTTCCTGAAAAATCTGGGAACTATCTTTGAAGATTTGAAGATTTGAAGATGAGTTTCATTCGCTATCATTATTATGTTAATTAGTTATCTTGATCATATTGATTCGTTAACTAATTTGGTCAAATCGTTATCAAATTCTAGTGGTTCGTCAATCAGTTCGCTACCTCATATGGTTAGTGTTAACATATTCATGTGATACGTGTCTACCTTGGAAGTTGTGTCATAGCAACCTTTGCCACGTGGCATTCAGTGTAAGAGTTTGTTAAAAACCGTTGTAACAACCTGATTCGCTTTTAGTTGATTCGCTATCAATTGAAGCTGGTTCGTTATCTATTTCGCTAAGTCTACCATAGCGATTCGTTACTGAAAATTTTCTAATTCGTCAAGTTTTCACTTAGCAATTCGCTAGCCGATTCGTTAGTCAATTTGTTAATTTGACTTATTGATAAATCTGATTCGTTGACTTTCTGATTCGTTTGGATTGGTTCGCTAAGATCAATTGTGATTCGCCATCTGATCAATTCGTTAAGATTTGATTCGTTAGTTTACTGTTCATAGTTCGCTACAACTGTTCACAGTTCGCTAATTCTTTACATATAAACCTTAAAATTTTGATAGTTGTCAAAAATGGCTGGTATGTATGCACTAGCCTCACAGAATATGTTAATGCAACAAATATTGCAACTCGATACCGAGATAGGGTCACATTCGAAATGTCCAAGATTGATGAAGTTCAGTGATTTTGCCAAATGGGAACCTAGGTTTCGTGCTCATCTAGGATCAGTTCATCCTGACTGCTCATATTGTTTAAATGAAGTCTATACCGTTCCTATGATTGGAAATGAGACTATCGGATTCAGACCTAAAGCTATATCTCAATACTCACAAAAAGAGAAGAAGGCACTAGAGATAGAGACAAAAGCATATTCTACTCTAACCATGGCTTTACCGGAAAATATTTTTCACCAGGTGGGTAGTATAAAAATCTGTGCTTCTTTGTTTCAAAATATCCGAATGAGAAGTATTGGAAACACAACTGAAAGAAAAAAGGTGATGCTCAAGTTTCAATTCCGAAACTTTAATTTACTCAAAGATGAGTTTGATGGGAGAGATGAATTTCTTTTTAGGGTTACAGGTTTATCAGTCTGCGAAGGGAATCTTCATTCATTAGACAAAATATGTGAACGACGTCTTGAGCCGATTCAAGATTACAACCGGAAAAATCCATTCTACTCCTCTTCCCGTGGTCACAATTTATCACCGGATGAATTCGAGGATACCGTTGATCCGACCCTCTATCGTGCTATGATTGGTTCTTTAATGTATTTAACTACTTCTCGACCCGACATAATGTTTGTTGTTTGTTTATGTGCTAGGTACCAAGCTAGTCCCTGAGTGACTCACATGGCAGCGGTCAAGCGTATTCTGCAATATCTAAGGGGAAATCCTGGCATCGGTTTATGGTACCCCAAAGATGATACTTTTGATCTTACCGCTTACTTAGACTCAGACTATGGAGGATGCAAGATCAATTTCAAGTCTACTACAGCGGGATGTCAATTCTTAAGAAGCCGGCTTGTTTCCTGGTAGTGTAAGAAGCAGACAACGGTCTCTACTTCAACCGCCGAAGCTGAGTATGTTGTAGCCTCGAGTTGCTGTTCCCCTGGTTTTGTGGATACAACAAAATCTTCGCGACTACGGTTTGAAGTTTCTTACTACTCCCATCTTGATTGATAATTCTGCTGCTATTAGTATCACCAAAAATCCCGTACAACATTCTAAAACAAAACATATCGAAATTCGATATCATTTTATACGGGATTTTTATGAAAAGAAATTAATTGATCTTGAGAAAGTACATACCGATTTTCAGAAAGCCGATCTATTTACCAAAGCCTTTAATAAAACACGTTTTAACTTTCTGCTTGGTTTAAATGGATTGAAGGCCCTTGCTGAGATCCTAAAATTAGGATAATTATCTTGATTTTAGTTTTGTCTAGTTGAAATTTTTTTTTTAGGTTTTGGGGGGTGTATCTTAGAAAATACAAAAATATTGTGCTTTAGTTTGTATAGATAAAACCCAAAAACATTAGAAAACTTTGAAAAGTCAAAAATATTGTGTTCTTTCTTGTTTTATTTTAATATTTGAAAAACCAAAAAACATTTTAAAATTAGAAAATACCAAAAAGATTGTGATTTTTGTTTGTACAGAAAATTCTGAAAATGTCAAAAAGAATTTGAATTTTCTCGTTTTGTAAAGAAAAATTCGAAAAGACAAAAAGATTTTTTTTTTAATTTGTAAAGAGAAAAATCAAAAAGATTTTTGCTTATGTTCGCTGAAAATTATGTCATTTGCTTACATTTTGAAGGACATATACTTGTATATGTTTGGTCCTGATAATTTCTCGTAAGTATTCGGGTTAGCCATTTATCTTACAAATGGAAAGTACTTGGGGCGTTCGTTAAGCTTTCTACTTTATTTTTAGCTGAAAATTTAGTCAATTATTTAAGTTTGTGAAGCGTGCTTGCCTGTTTTGGTCCTGTTCTCTACTTGTAGTTGGATAGGATAGCCATTAACTTATGAACTTAAATTAACTGGGGCGATTAAAATCATTCTGTTTTACGCTCCTCAAAATTTTGAGTTTTTGAAGCAAAAAGAGAAAATGATAGTACATTGATTATTTGATTCCAAATCCAGAAAGAAATATGCATAAAAGATTGTGTGCTTAATCATTGGTGCATTGATAGGTCTTAAACAAGCTGTTAGAGTAAAGTAAGTGATATAAACCTAAAGAAAGCCAAATTGAAAGAGGTGTTAGTCTCTAGTAAAAGTCTCGGTGAGGATGGCAGAAATGTAATAACCGGTCATACTCAAGACTTATAGTTGTTGATCACCCAAAAATATAATAAAGCAAATAACAAGCATTAGGATTCTGGACACTGTGAGTCTTTATGCGGCTTAATCATCTGGGTATTCATATGCATGAATGTTTCACTCGCTTTCAGAGCAAACCCAAAGTCATTAAACTTGATCAATGTTGTACTTCGTACAATCCAAATTACTGACTTGATCAAAATCCGTTGTTAGTAATACAATTGTTCCTCCCTTGCGTGTGTCTCAATACCAATAAGAAACGGACCCCAGGGGATACATTGTATGTAAGCCAACAGATCGACTCGTGCATACTCACTCACGGTAAAGGAAACTTGATGCATTGCTCAAAATTTCTCAACTGGTTTTCAAAAATTTAGATCAACACTATAATGATTTAAGTCAATTTGTGGTGATTTGGCAAAAATCAAATTAAGCTTGAACTGAGATTTGGGGCTGATAGTTTCTGATATTTTGTGTGCTATTTGAACCATAAATCATATCACATAAATTCTCGATGGTTTGTTATAAGATTTAAGTGGATAACAATATCATTGACCGACTTAACAACAATCATAATATCACTGAAATATAAAACTGTGATGGAAGGGCATTTTAGTCAATATGATTCTCTACTCAAACTCAACAAAAACACAAAAATATGTACTGCTTTCGATAAATCATAGAAAAACGCCAAAAGATTGTCTATTTTTAATGTTTGGATATTTCTGTAAATACATTCTTTTATTTTTATAAAATACCTAAAAATATTTTATCTTTTTATTTAATGTTTTTAAGTTATGTTTCGAAAAAGTCAAACGTTTTTAAAGTATTGGATTATCGGAATAAAGGTCCTCGGTAATTCTTTTTGGATGATATTTATTTAATTCTTTATTTAATTAATTAATTTATTTAAGTTAAAATTAAATAAAAGTTAATTCGTTAAGTATGGATAACGAATTAGGTGGATCTCTAGCGAACTATTTTCTAGTTCGCTCACCTAATTCGCTTCCGCACTCTGTAACGAACCACTTCTAATTCGTTATACATATTTAATGAAACAGACAATGAATCAAAACTGATTCGCTACACTTTGGATAAGTTGAGGAACAAATTAGCTAATTCGTTTAGTTCAATTTCATAGCGAATCGGTCTAATTCGTGTCTTGAAAATTGTGCAAGAACTGTGTATAAAGGACAAGAATATTGCGAACCGTCCTTTCACTATTCACTATCTTTCTTATACCTAAAGCAACCCTTTTCAAAATTTTTCTCTGATATTCGACCTTCAAATTTCGATCTTTCAAGTATATCATTGTGTTGCTCAGGTATAGACAATCACATCTTTGTGATTTTCGTCAAAAATGATGTTGTGTTGATAGACTAATTATGTATTCTTTGTTCTAAGGGTTTTCCGAGTCTACGAATATGATTTATGTATGCTATACTTTGTTGATATAGTTTATTTATGCTTCATTATGATCGGAATGTGATTCCAAAACCCTTGGTAGACTTTAATCGATGTTTGATTATTGTTTGCTGGGCCGATTGTAGGTTGTTGTTTTCAGGGTTTTAGACTCTGTTAGTTCTTCGAGTACACTTAAGTTATCTAATGATTTTGAGCCTAAATCTCAATATCATTTGCTTCGTAATGTGTTTCCGAGATCACTGCGAATGATGATTCGGTTATCTATCGATGATTATGGACTTATAGACACTATATTCATACTGTTGACTTTCTAAGTTCATTATCCAATTTTGAATTTGACTATGGGAGTCAAACATCGAGTCTTTATCCACCATTCGTTAACCTGAGCGAATTGGAACTGCTTCGTGTCCAATTCGTTAGGATATTACGAATTAGCTCAGCGAATCAGTTTATCAACGAATCAAATGTGGATTCGTTAAAATGGGAACGAGCTGGACTTTAGTTCGTTAATATTTATAGTTAATTTGCTTGATCAAATTCGTTAATATATTTACCTGATAGCGAATCAATTGATTCGTTACATGTATGTAACGAATTAGATTGATAGGCACACGAATGACATTTCATTTTTTATTTTATCAACTTTTGTAATGAATGTTTTATTTCAATCGACTAAATGCGTAAATATATTAATTACACACGACATATAAAATTAATTACACCATCTAAAAATAAATATATATATATATATATATGTGTGTTAATTGTATTATTTCTTCATATTACTTATACTTGTTCTAAACTTTATTCATTAAAAATGGCTGATCAATTGAATCAAGATCCACCGATTGCTGATCAAGGGCAACAAGAACAACCACCACAAGAACAACCACCTCAAGCACATCAAGAAGAAGATATTATATTATCCTATGACACAAAACACAACATCTGTGCTTATGTTGATCAAGATGTTGTTGATGTTGTTGTGTTCGGTGATATGTTAGCATTCTTAAGGCGCTCAGTGATACATTATGCAATCACTGCTCGACCTAAAGTTTATCTGAGTATTATAAGGTAGTTTTGGGATACTTCTGGGGTTGTTGAGGTGGAGAATCACATTCGAGCCACGATCAATCATACTGCTATTACAATTGACGTGGGAGTGGTTCGTCGTGTGCTTTGTTTTGGTGACAATGACGAAAACCCAAGTGAATTTGACAAGCAGCTGATCAAGGGTTTGTTTACTCGTTTACGTTACGATGGGGGTATTGATGAATCAATGTTGAACAAGAATGGATTATGCCCACCATACAAGTATCTTCTAAATGTCTTGATTCATTGTATGAGTGGTCGTCATGGTGGATTTGACCAATGTAGAAGCAGTGTGCAATCGGCTTTTGTTGCAGTTATCCTCAACAAGCCATTTAATTATTCTGAGCTAGTCTTCGATCATCTGAAAGAACAAGTTCAACAACTCAGAAGAAGAAATTTTTAATGTATCCACGATTTCTACAACTGATCATTCAAGATTTAATACCCAATTTAGTTATTGATCAAACACTGGTGAATGGTGTGCTTCCTATAGTACACATGACGGCCAACACTGTCCGTCGAATGAAGATTTACCGTAAGGAGAAACCTAAGAACAAACGGATGTTTGGTCATATCATAAATCCGAATTATGTATGTCCTCCTAATGAATGCTGGATCCATGACGACTCGGATTCCGAGCGTGAAGGGGGAGAAGGTGGGAACGATGATGATGATAATGATGACGGAGATGGTGGTAATGGTGGAGCTAGTGATGCTGCTTTTCAAGAACAACAAGATGCAGTAAATGCTGCGTTAGCTGCCACCATTGCAGCTCAACAAGAAAGAAAGAGAAAAGGGAAAGCAGTGGCAACTAGAGGGCCATCAAAGAAAGACGTGTGTCAGCTGGGGCTGGGGTTATTATCGGTGTGCCACCACCTCGTCAAACAACGCCTCAACCCTCGGTAGTGCCGTCTACTACTAGCACTCAGATACTCACATTAACAACGACGATGGTGTCTCATGAAAGGCTTGGCTTGATTCCACAGATCGCTTTATCTGAAATTCCAAGGCCTCCTGCTACATCGTCTACTACCCCTCCAACACCATCCATGAGGCCTCTTCTTCCTCCTGCTCCTCCCAGTGATGTCTCTTTTATGAGAATTACTCAGCCTTAAGGACCGATCCAACCAGTTCATCCATCCCTGTCAACTTGTCACCGAACCGTCAGACTGATATGCTGTTGAATCTTCTTCATCTTTATGAAAACCAAATGTCTGCTGACCCTCAGAATTAGGAACGACTTATGGAGAATCAAAGACGGATGATGAGTTATATTTCTTTTTGTCAAAAGGAGACTAAAGCGCTACGTGCGATTGTTGAGTCTCAAGGGGTGAAAATGAAGGAACAAGTGGATCTAATCTTGTAGCTTACTTGCAAAGAGGATGCCTTAAAGAGACTCAAAAATGATGATCAAGATCCTGACGAGTCTAGTGCAGGAGGTGAGCCTAAACAAACACACGGCTCATCTTCCGGTGCTGGTACAAGTAGCGGTGATGACTAGGGGAAGCAGTTTGTTGTGTATCAGGATACAACTGCTGTTAAGCCAATTGAATTGATTGAAGCCAACACTGTCATATTTATGGATGGATTGGGGCTGGTTAGAAGTATGGTGAACAGGGATGAGATAGAGGTTGGTGAGTTCGTTGATAAGTCTCTGACACGGGAGCAGATTTCCATACTGCTTGGGTTGAATGATGAACAGTTGACCGTGTTAGAGACTAAGCCAGACATTGAGGTGGTGAATGAGGAAGGTATATCAGAGGATCCATCTATTCAAATGAATACGGATTTTATTTATGAAGACGAGGATGTTGAGATGGAGGACGTCACTGCCGAGGAGTATCCGGACTTGTTTCAACACACAAAAGTTGATCAAGGTGCTCCAGTGTTTGATGTGCAGACGGTTAAAGCAGCAGAAGATGATTTGGAAAAGACGTCAAAGGGAAAGAAGGTTGTGGACACTTGGTTCTGATCGATTGAAAACCCAACTGATGCCGATATTGCTAAGTGGTTCAGCTACAAAGCGGCGGGTAAGATTATCAAGGCGTATAGGTATGTTGATCAAGAACGAAAAGACGTAGCTGCAGCTTGGGTTAAAGCAATCCAAGTGACCACCTTCAACACTGTATCCAAGGTACATGGTGATATCGTCTCCTGGCTATATGATTCCGAGCTTAAGGTATGTATACTTAAATGTGAGAAGGGGATCCAGTACTACGAAACGATAATGGACTTTCTGACATTACCGCGTTGTGATGTTCGTACCCTCGTGCGTCGTCCATTTATCAATCGTGGTGGTTACCGGACAGCTGAGTGCTTTCATCAACACTTACTGTTCGAGGTTAATCATGGCTTCAAGTTCTTCAAGCCCCAGGTCCCGAGACGTAAACGTATTGACGAGATTGATCCAAGGACTGGCTGGAGGAAACTTGTTCTTAAGGTAAAGCCGCCAAAGACGATGAAGCGGGTACCTGTGAAGACGATGCCCCAACACATGCATCTCTCGTTTGACCGCTGGTACTACGATAATCGTACTGGCGAGGCCGTCATTGTGCTTGGTAAAGGACTGAAGACTGAGCTCATCAAGATAATCGACCCGATGTGGTTGGTTAATTTATCCGAAACAGACAATACATGCTACACAAGAACCAGATTCTGATTGAGCGCAATGAAGACTACCACCTGGCTATGCAATTCCAACGCGTTGTGCGTGTTTGTTATGAAAATGGAATTCATAGTTGCAGAGACTGGCAGTCCAAGCGTTTCAAGTGAAGACAAAGGCAAATAGCTCAAGACGAGGGGGTGTCTGTTAGTGCACGGTTTTGCGTCTTGAGTCTTTGTAATTATCAGTAATGTATTTTTCGTTTTTGTTTAATGTAATAAACAAGTATTTAGTTAGTTCGCTATGTATGTATCTAGTTCGCTAAGGATGTTTAGCGAACTAGATCTTAAGTTAAGTCTCCTCTGAGTCGTTAAGGATGTTTAACGAATCAGAGGGTGATTCGTTAAGTTATTTCATTTGTAATGTATGTAACGAAGCGGGCTCTAGTTCCTTAGGGGATGTTAACGAACTAGGTCCGTCTTCTATTTATAGGTGAAGACTGTTCACATAATCTAAGTTTTTGAGAGTTAATTAACGATACGCTGTCCAAATCTCTCTCGATCTTCATTCTAATCTTATTCATATACAACTACTAACATACTGATAATATATATACATATACAACACATAATCAAATGTAATTATGAGCTAGATCTAAGTTAAGGATTAATCAAATACACACAGATCCGAGATCTGTTATAGTTATAGGATTGATCTACCAGGTTCCAACAGGCTTCATGGAGGACTTTCGTAGTCCTTGATACACATATATATATACACACACACACGCACACACACACTTATATAACTTGTTTACACATGTTAATCATGTTTAACTTCTGCTCATTTTAGTTTGAATATCATATTTATGAAGTTCTATGGTTATGGGTTTGAAGAGACTAGCCTCGGTTTACCCGTAAATAGCTCCAAACCATAAACCGAACTTGTTTACTAGTTTTTGTTAAATAATTGTTTAAACATGTTTTATGTTAGATTCAAGTTTCTAAAATCATTTAAATAAGTTCTATGGTTATGGGTTTTTGAAATCGAACCTCGGTCTTAACCCGAAACAGGATCCGAACCGAAAACCGAATTTTCATTTAAAGACTTTATTGTTAACTTTTTTGGTTGTAAAACTTAAGAATCATCATTTATAAATTATTATACAAGTTCTTTGATATTTGGGCATGTGGCAACCATCTATGAACCTATTATGAGACGAAAACCGAACTGACCCGATTTTCACTTGCTTAAGACACACAAGTGTGTTTTTAGCTATCAATACTTGTATATTTATTTAAAAATACTTTATAAACTGATTTTAATTATTTTCTTAAGTACATGGAAATGTTGGATCCAACTTGATCTCATAACAAAGTTTGGACCGACAAAACCGAACACTCGCTTAACGTACGTTGTTAGTTCTAAAACAGTAGAACTA
>NW_027506363.1:0-2500 GCF_021521415.1 Bidens hawaiensis | reverse complement strand
GGCCATACAACCGAAACTAAATGCCTCAACATCAAAGAATTGGAAATCACCCTCTCGAAGTAACCCTCCAAACACTTCCAAATCGTTTAAAAAAGTTGAAGTTATATTCATCCGAACCCGGTGAACAGTCTCCATCACATTCCCAAACAACCTCTTTTATCTCCAAAATTGTGAATGGAGTCACTAATATGCTGCATCCACCTCACTTAGTTTGTTTATATCACGGAGGCGTATCCCCAGACGGTTCGGACTTGGTTCCCGCCTTTTTTCGAAGAATTCAAGGCAACTTCCTTCTAAACACTTGGAGACACCCACTCGCCATCGCACATCAGCCCATGTAGACGATTACCGCTCAAATTCGCGTTGATTACTCCATGAAAGTATTTCGAATTCTCATCGCCATCCATCGCACATCGAACCCTCGAATTTTGCTTCAGATCTTTATACTTTAAGCTTGCAAACTCTTTTACAAATGCTTTACATTCTGCTCGAGCCTAAAGTTCAGACTCCGAACGCACATGTGACTCCACCATGACCACAATTTGCTGTAAATGCTCCTTTTTCATTTTATACAACCCATATGTCATTTGGTTATGATCGGCCAGCCACTGCTTTATTTGAGACTTCAACCATCTAAGTTTGGTGGTTAAACCCAAATCCACCGGACCCGAGAATTTGAACCTGTTAGATTTAAAAACCACAAAATATTCGAAACATGTTAGATTGAGCCATGAGTTTTTACGAAATGGTATATGACCAAAATTCGAAGTAATTGAGTTGAGAAGAAGAGGACGATGGTAGCATTGGCTAGCCGATCATAACCAAATGAAAGGGGGGTTGTATAAAATGAAAGAGATTTTTACATATTTCCCCAACCAATAAAATCAAATTACATATTTCCCATTTTCCTAACAAATTACTCAATTACCCTTATTTAATTAAAAGTAATAAAATCAAAAGTATATAATTAGCCCACATCATCTATCTTCTGCAACCTACTCACGTTTAGTAAGCTTGATTTTCTGCGAGTTTTCGGTCACACAGCACACCCTAATTCTGATCTCCTACCTTCTCCAGGCCATTTCCTATATAACTCCGATGTCTCCATATACGTAACACCGCCGAAGACGTCGATTACCATGCCCCAAAGCTCTCAAACACTATTCCCTTTGCTTCGCCTCCAATAACATCAAGTGCACATCATTCGCATTGAACTGGATAAACAATTTGTAGATTCAATTATTTTCTTGAATCTTGAGATTAATTATTTGAGCAGGGTTTAGCTCAGATCTGGAAAACGGGATTGTGGATGGTCGCCGGAGATGGGTTGAGCAAACCCGGTAAAATGAAATGGTTGTTAAACTTGTAAATCTTTTAAACTTGTAGTATGTGATTTGAAATTTGTTTGTTGTAAGATAGAATCAAGCTAATTTAGTGTGTTAGAGGGTTCAGGAATTGTGAAAAAGACCCGGTAAAGAAAATAAGGAGGAAGAAGATACAGATTGTTGGACCACAAAAATTGATGCCATTTTTATTTTTCATATAAAGGGTAAAATTGTCAACTAATTAGTTACTTTTAATAAAAGGATATATATATATATATATATATATATAGTAAAGTTATAATAAGAAGTATATTTTTCCTAAAGAGTGTAGAAAGTGTGTTTTCACCATTAAATTTAATAAAACACACCATACAATAAACACACCGCAACTAAAATAAAACACACCACATAATAAACACATTTTCCATATCCACAATCAAATCAAAAAATTTAATGCACAAGATTACTTCTTACACTTTTTAGATATATATATATATATATATATATATATATATATATATATATATATATATATATATATATATATATATATATATATATATCACTTTTTATTTTAACCCCGCCCTATATATATATATATATATATATATAGGGTAAGGATCCTAAAAGATCCCTTTGCAAATTGAGAACTTTGAGAACCATTTTGGACCAATAAAACACCTTTAAAAATATTAAAAAAATTATAAAACAAAATTTTTAAAAAGTAAAAAAAACCAAAATTTTATATTTCATCCCGGTTTTATTAAAAATAACCATTGTATTATACACAATTATACACATATATATAATTTATTTAATATATAGTTACGTAATATAGACATATGTACAATATCATTAATCTTAAATTATACATATGTGTATAAAAAAACATGTAAATGTATGTACATATATGTATATAATATACATATGTGTATATAATTTAGCTAAACCGAGTTTTTTTATTTTTATGAAACTGGTATATAAAATAAGAATTTTGGTTTTTTTACTTTTTTTCATTTTTGTGTTTTTTTTATTTTATGATTTGTTTTTTAGTTTTGGGTTTTTTGTGGTCCAAAATGGTTCTCATAGTTCTAAATTCCAAAAAAGTTCTCTCATGATCCTAATCCTTTATATATATATGGCCCGCCATTGTCATTTATATAGTATAGATCAAA
>NW_027506362.1:0-88860 GCF_021521415.1 Bidens hawaiensis | reverse complement strand
AAAGATGCTTATTTAGGCATGGAAAGTCCAACTTTTCTTGTTCTCTCAAGAATCTTAGCAATTCTGATTGCTTGTCACTTGTAGGCCTTTGCCTTTCCTTACAATCAGAGAGATACAATCCCGCAATCACAGTTAATTGCCATAGATTGAATTTTCTGAAGTCATTTTTATAGAAGATCTTCACAATCTCTCCATTTTCCATCATAACATTCAGATGTTCAGTCTTGGAATCATAGAATATTCCACTTGGCATAACATTATGGTTGACTGAAGAGTTTTTGGATTTTACATCAATATTGATAGTGGGTTTATCCATCTTCAAGTGCATCTGCTTTGGTTTTTCCTGAGTAGATACAGACATCTTCCTTTTCTTTGTATTGTTCTGTTTTGAAAGCGCGGATGTTGTCTGTTTGCAGAGTTCCTCTACTTTGGGGGGAATTTCCCATTCATTGTCATCCTTGATAGATCAACCATCTTCTTGGATATTCCTTTGTCCTTACCGACCAGAGACTGAGCGGCTCCCCTTTTCAATTTCAATTGTTGTCCTTTCAATTTCTTGAAATTGCTCAGAATCTCTTTTCTTTTCATTACTTTTACATGATCAAAAGGAATTCCATTCTTAACCAGAAATCTTGGTTTACCACCATATCTGCTTAAGAATTTTTAATTTCCATTTCTTGTTCCAAATCATCTTTCAATTTCAAACCTTTTAGTTTTTTGTCTTGAACAGTCTTTTCTTCACTCAGTGTTTTTGAAATTTTATCAATAACAGTATCTAGTTTCTCTTTCACTTCTGTCTCTGGTTCTTCTTGTTTAATCAACTGGAGTAGAGATACTAGTACACCATTTGGAATTTCTTTATCATTTAAGCAGTTGTCAATTACTTCTTGTGGAACTTCTCTCTGTTTATTCATCACTTCATCTCTTAGCCTTTTCTCATCTTCAAACATTTTCAACAAATTTTCTTGTTCTTCAAAGTCTTTGTCAGACAACATTTGACTCAGAAATTCTCTGTCATGAATTTCTGTCATTCTTTGCACATAGACTCTTTTGGCTTCTGATTCAGATTCATTCATTTCTAAGTCCATTGTATTCTCCTTCTGAGAGTTTAAAGTCTTAATTTCATCATCCTCTTGAGCAATTTCTTTCCCTTTCAATTTCTTTCTTTCCTCAAGATCCTTCTTTTCATCTTCTGGAACATTGTCAGCTTCATCATCTGAGCTGTTTTTTTCATAAATTGAGAGAAGCTTCAGCGAATTCTCCTCCTGATTCAGTACTTTCTCCCCCTGTTTTGGTGATTTCTCCCCCTGTTTTGGGGCAGCTGAGATCTTCTCAACCTCAGAGATTAGGGTTTGAACTCGTTGCAATGCTTTTTTCAGTTCTTCAGAAAGATGATGTTTGTAGGAATTGTAATTACTTGGAGTTGGATCCATTGTTGATAATCTGTTATATCAATGAATGCACAATTATCAGTTAGATCTAAAACAATAAAAACAGAAAACAGAATATTTCAATTTAAACCGTTGTCTTGAATGATAATGAAATCTGCACAAAGAAAGCACAAGTGTGAGTTACACTTGAAATGTGAAGTTTGAATTTTGAATAGCATATGCATGTCTTCTTTTAATGAGAGTTTAGTTAACGTAAGGTACATATCTGTAGCTTTATCATAAAAGAGTTATGAATAAAGGTCTGCATATTTTGCTTTTCTTCAGCATGTCAGATAAAGTGAGAGATTTTAAAAGTGTTTTGTCTTTTATCTCATAAATTTCTTATCTATTTCAAGAATGGTTTGCTTTGTGATACCAGATTTGCAGTGGAAAGAGAGAGAGGAAATAATGTTTAAAAAAAATTGCCTTACTCCCTCTTTTATATCTTTTGAAATTGGGTTTAAAATGCTTTTTGTCATTTTGTGAAATATTAGCAGTGACCCAGTAACATTATCCACTTGATATATTAAAAACATTTAATTTCATTTAAGTTTAGACAAAAAGTGTTAGTTGTAAACTAGCTAAGAGTACAACGCGTGTATGACTACCAATTTGATAACTCTGTTGGGTCAAAAGTTTGACCCAAATGAGGAGATTTTACCTAAATGAAGAATATGGAAGATTGGAATCTTCTCAACCTCCTCAGAAACTGCTAAGTATTGAATCCGAGCACACCTTGGGTTCCGAGCAAGCTTTTACTTAGCCGAGTACGAGATTTTGCCTCCCGGGCAAGGTTTACTTCTTATAGTCTTCTTATGTGGATATCCCGGCAATGTATGCTAATCAATGCACTCCCGAGTAAGGTTCACTGATTAGGTATATCCGAGCAAGGTTTACTCTGTCAAGCAGGTTTGTTCTTCAAGACCAAGTATTTTACTCTTCCGAGTAAGGTTTGGTCAACCAAGTGCATGAAGCCAAGTGATTGGAAGACTGGGCAAGGTATTCTTTAATAATTATGGTCCGAGCAAGCTTGATGTATAAATGGAATATATCTCTAAGTAACATCGGGCAAGGTTCAACTCAAGCAAGGAACTGTACTCCCGAGTACGCTTTGCTAATAAGTTATTTATGGCAAATAGTTGAATTGGACCATCGAAGAACAGGGTTGCTCGTAAGGAGTTGTCGGGCAAAGTCTGATAAATTCAAGAAGATTGAAGTCTACTCGGTGAATATTTTACTTGGTAAAATATTCTTTAAGTAAAGTCTACCCGGAAACTGATCCCGAGTACACTTCTATGTTTACCAAGCCTGAAGGAAGGCCGAGTACACTGCGTACTCGGGACCGTGTTATCAAATTGGTAGTCATACACGCGTTGGTTATTTGAGTACCGTGTTTGGTACTGTCATGTATACCGTGTGTGATCGGTATGGTGTGTGTACCGTTTTTGATCGGGACCGTTGGGGATATGGTAGGTTGCAAACTATTATATTCGCCTGTGTTATTATATATATTTATATACAAAAACTTTTTTTATCGAGTAACTCATCAACATTCGTGTTGACAAAATTATTTTAATATGCTTTTTAGGTAAGTGAGGATTTCGCGAGGAGGGAGCAGGAACGAAGTGTCGGTGTTTGAATAAGATGTTGTTCGTAATATATTAATGTTTTAAATAACATTATCCGTTTATTTAGACACGCAAGACTCTGATGTTTTAAATAAAAATGTTTATTTTAATATAAATAAATTGTTTCGTAATGTGATTGGCTAACGGCGTCTGCCACATCCCGAAAGGCTAAACCTAAGTCTTCCGCTGATTGTCATTATGGTTTTCGGGGTGTGACAGCTACCATCCTGGTAAAGCGAATGTCTTGGCCGATGCCGTTAGTTGTAAAGTTAATGTCAAATCTGTTCTGCTTCATAACATCATCATCCAAACCGACCTCCAAGACCGCGTCTATCGAGCCCAATTCACCCCCATTGTTGAAGGCAATATGTACGACGAAATTTTATGTGGAGCTGAATTTTAACTCAAAACCAAACCCGATGGCTTGCATTATTACCTTAATCATTTGTGTGTTTCCGATCGTGATGAACTTCGTACTTTCATTCTCGACGAAGCTCACATGTCGCGATATTCCATGCATCCCGGTGCGGGTAAGATGTACTTTGATCTTTGATCTATTTATTGGTGGCCGGGTATGAAAAAGGACGTAGCATTTTATGTCTCAAAATGTCTTACTTGCTCAAAGGTTAAAACCGAACATAAAAAACCTTTTGGCTTACTTGAACAACCTCATATCCCCGTTTGGAAATGGGAAGACATTGTTATGGACTTTATCACCAAATTACCCCCCACTCAAAAGCAAAATGATAGTATTTCGGTAGACGTTGATCGATTAACCAAATCGGCTCACTTCATCCCGATCCGGGAGAAGTACTCTATCGAACAACTCGCTCAAATCTATGTTCGTGAAATTGTATGCCGCAATGGTATTCCGTTAACCATTATTTCCGATCGTGACGCTCGTTTCACCTCCAGATTTTGGAAATTGCTTCAAGATGCTTTGAGCACTCGCCTTGATCTTAGAACCGCTTATCACCCTCAAACCGATGGCAAATCCGAGCGTGCAATCCAAACCCTAGAAGATATGATTCGATCTTGTGTTCTTGATTTCGGTGGAAATTTGGATTCTCATCTTCCGCTTATCGAATTCTCTTACAACAATAGCTATCATTCTAGCATTGATATGGCTCCTTTCCAAGCTCTTTATGGTCGTAAGTGTCGTTCTCCGATTTTTGGAACGAGATTGGCAAAACCCAAATCACCGGTCCCGAGATGGTCCAAGACACTACCGATCGTATCGATCAAATCCGCAAAAATCTCCACACTTCTAGAAGTTGCCAAAAGAGCTATGCCGACAAACAGCGAAGACCCCTCGAGTTCAATGTTGGCGACCTTGTCCTTCTCAAAGTATCCCCTTGGAGAGGGTAGTCCGTTTTGGAAAGAAAGGAAAGCTAGCTCCCCGTTTCGTAGGTCCATTCAAAATCCTCTAAAGGACTGGAAAAGTGGCTTATAAACTCGAACTATCGCAAGAACTTACCGGTGTTCATCCAACCTTCCATGTCTCAAACCTTAAAAAGTGCTTAGCCGAACGTAATCTTCACATACCTCTCGACGAAGTATGTATCGACGAAACCTTGAAAATGATCGAAACACCCGTGGAAATCGTGGACCGCAATGAGAAACGAACCAAACGTAGCCACATCCGTTTAGTTAACGACCGTTGGGAATCACGGCGTGGCGCTGAATTTATTTGGGAACGAGAAGACGCTATGAAGGAAAAGTACCCGCACTTGTTTATTACGGATTCTTCTTAATTTCGGGACGAAATTTCTAAAAGTAGGGAAGACTGTAACATTCGTCATTTTCGGTTTAACTTATATTTATATTTGTATCAAAAACCCGACCTGTTTTGATCTTCCAGGTTCATTGTTATTAATGAAATATTGGGTTTAACTTTTATTTATTTGTTTACAACTTGTTTGACCAACTTAAACATCCAAGTGCAGGAAACTTGTTAGTGCATGGTTTTGCGTCTCGAGTCTTTGTATCTATCGTTTATGTATTTGTCATTTTATTTATGTAATAAAATATTAAGTTATTAAGTTAGTTCGTTAAAGTATAGTTTAGTTCGTTAAGGATGTTTAACGAGATCAAAGTTATTATCACTCCTGATTCGTTAAGGATGTTTAACGAATGAGGGGGTGATTCGTTAAGTTATTTATGTTTTAATGTATGTAACGAAGTGGATGCTAGTTCGTTACAGAATGTGTAACGAACTAGATCCATCTTCTATATATAGTGGCTCATGTACACTGTTTAATTTATGTTTTGAGATATATTATCGAACCTCTGCCCAGATTCACTCTCAAGCTTCATACTAATCATACATATACATAGAATTAATATATATAACGTATAACTAACAATCAATGGCAATTACGAATTAGATCCGTATTAGGTTATTTATACATAGATCAGATTTGAGATCTGTGTGTTGATTAACGAGTTCAAAAAAAACTTCTTAAACGTAACACCATGGCCAACCCTTCACTCTTTCCCTATATAAACAAGGCCAAATGGTTCGTTAATTTTTCAGCGAAATTCGTTAACATATTGGCTAATTCGTTAATAACCTTAGCAAATTCGTTAAGATTATCAGCAGATTCGTGAATCAATTCGCTAAGTATTCTAATTCGTGTCAACTAGTTCGTGTGTCACGTATCTTACCTCGTTAACTGTTTTATAACAACTTTTGCCATGTGGCATTTGTTGTCAGAAGATTTGTTACAACCGTTGTAACTACCTAATTCGCTATAGGTTGATTCGTCATCAACTGTAGCTGATTCGCTACTTAATTCGCCACGCTTAAACTTAGTGATTCGTTAAAGAAAATCATTCTGTTTCGTTAATTAATTCGTGAACCAAATCTTTAAAATCATTTCTGATTCGTTACCTGATCAATCTTAACTTCGTTAAGGTGTGATTCGTCAATTACTGTTTACAGTTCGTTACTACTGTTCACAGTTCGTTATCTACTGTTCACAGTTCGTTATCTACTGTTAATTAAGTTTTCAAATATAACCCCTGCAGTTTGAGAAAATTGATTAATTAGCAAACATGGCCGGTATGTATGCATTAGCTTCCCAAAATATGTTAATGCAACAAATGTTGCAACTGGATACCGAGATCGGTTCACATTCGAAATGTCCGCGTTTAATGAAATTTAGCGATTTTGCAAAATGGGAACCCCATTTCCGTGCTCATTTAGGTTCACTTCATCCTGATTGTTCGTACTGTTTGGATGAGGTTTACACCGTTCCAATGATTGGGGATGAGACTATCGGGTTTACACCTAAGGCTATTTCTCAATATTCTCAAGAAGAAAAGAAAGCATTAAAGATTGAGACAAAAGCTTATTCTACTCTGACCATGGCTTTACCAGAAAATATCTTTCATCAAGTTGGTAGCATAAAAATTTGTGCTTCACTATTTCAGCATATTCGTATGAGAAGCATGGGCAATACCGCTGAAAGTAAGAAGGTTATGCTTAAGTTTCAGTTCAGAGACTTTAATCTGCTAAAGGGTGAGACTGTTGAAGAAATGACTACAAGGTTTAATCATCTGATAGCAGAGATGGATAAAATGAAGTTGGAAACATCTGAAGTGGATAAGATTGACACTATTAAAAGTGCTTTGCCAAGTTCTTATTCAACATTCCTGATGGTTTTGAAAGAGAATAATTATTTTTGCAATGAAGATTTGACTGCATCAGAATTCATGCAAAAGATCGAAGCACGAGAATACGATCTTAAATGTCAAAAGTCTTCAAAGGAAAATCAAGATCCTGCATTTTATGGTGGAAGTATGCCGTTGAGTTCAACTATTTCTCCTATCACTGCATTTCTCACTCAAAGTGCAAGTGATAACGCGACAACTATCTATAGTGATCCACGTGCTTGTTTCTACACGGCTGGAAATTCTGGTTCATCTGGCGGTTATGGTTTATCTGGAGGGTCTGGGAATTCATCACCTTCAAATCAATTCTCATCACAACCAAATGTGAATATGCGGGAGGCTGAACAAAATTTTGCTTTCTTATCTGCCTTCATGACTTCATATGAGAATTTGGTTGGTAGTAAATTTGCCACAAGCGATTTAACTGATGAAGATTATGATCAAATTGACCCTGATGATTTGGAATTGATGGACTTAAAGTGGAATATGGCTATGATAGTCAGGAAAGTGAAAAAGTTTATGCAAAGAATAGGTAAATATCTTCCTTCATTGAACAAGAAATTGGGTTTTGATAAATTAAAGGTCAAATGTTATAACTGTCAAGAGTTTGGGCATTTTGCTAAAGAATGTGATAAGCCGAAGAAGGAATATACTGGTTCCAGAAAACAAGATCAGAATTCATCTGGCAAAAGTGGAAATGATGCAGGAAAGTCTTCTGGAACTAAACCATCATCTTCTGGATCCCAAGCAATGTTATCTAATTTTGAGGGAGATGACTGGTCACAACGATTGCTGTATCATGATAATCAAGCTAACTTGGTAATGTTTGGATCAAATGCAAGTGGGAGCGAGTTATCTTCTGATGCTGATACTGAGTCTGGTTCTGATGATTCATGTGAAAAGCTTCCAACAACTTTTGCTTGCATGGCCAAAAATTAAAGAGGTTAGTTCTTCTAATTTTTGTGTTGAATGTGAGAAATGCAAACCTAAGTTAGATTCCTTGAAAAACCATAATGACTGTTTAGTGAAAGAGATTGCTTCACTAAAGGATACTTATCGACAAGCTCTAGATACTCAAAAGAAATCTCGAGAGAATATTGATGATTTGTCGACAAGTAACCATGATCTTAAGGCTGAGTTATCAGTTAAAATGACTATAAATGAACAAAAGTTTCAAGAAATTTTGAAACACGGATCAAAGATAACCGAGCTTGAAAATGAGGTTCTTGAATTAAAGAACAAATTGGGCAAATTCAGAAACTCTTCCTTTTTGCTAAACGAAATAATTAAAGTATCTAGTAAGCAAAAAGATTCAAAGAAAGGTATAGGTTTTGTTGAAATCCCACCACCATTTCGGAATGATTACAAACCAAATCCTTTTGCTAGACACGAAGAGGATGGATTTGTGAAAGAACTTGTAATTTCTGAAAAAGCTAAATCTGTTAAATCTGAAAATGTTAAATTCCAATCAACAATTCAAAAACCTCATATTCAAAGTAACAAAGTCTTTGGTGAAAATGTTGAAAAAGTTATCATTGAGGATGTGTTCGAACCCGATATCATACACAAGAACAAGAACATTCCAAGTTCTAATCACATATTATGTGAACCTCATGAATTTGAGGAGGCTGTGTATGGTTCGAACACAACTCAGGTGAAACAAGAAAATCATGTTAAAATTGAACCAGTGAAGGCTAAGAAACCAGAAAAACCCAAAATTTCTAATGAGGATTTGTTGCGTTTCATCAATCCAAATGTCTCTAAGCCATCAAATGATCGTGTGTATAAACTAAAAGGTATTGACATGATGTTCAGTGAGAAAGACATTCCAATCAGTATTATCAAACCAGAACTGATTGAAAGTGTTTTTCACAATGAAACGTCCAAGATTCAAGACCTGGAACGTCAATATGCTCAAGCTAAAACATCAGCTAAAACATCAGTTGCATATGATCATTTGACGAACGCTAAGAAAGTTTTAAAACATGTAAAAAGGGTTCAATTTGTAAAATCAACTGGAACCGATACTTTACAAAGTTTCTCAAATTGTTCTAATTTAGATTTTTATCTAAAAAAGAAATCAGTGTCATCTGATGATTTAGCTAAGAGTTTTACCAAGAATGTGAGTCATCGTCCTTCTGTGTCATATGTTACTGCTAAACCTCAACACAATCATGTGGACATGCGAAGTTGTTTTCTTTGCGGTCAACAAGGTCATGTGGTGAGAAACTGTGGACAGAAGAATTTTCGGAATCTTCATCCATTTGTCAAGGACCAATAGAAACCGATTCCTTTGATTAAGGAGACTTTGAAACGACCTATGTCATATGATGATGATACTCACATCATGTTCTCAAACATGAATCCTCGAAAGGTCGTTCATGTGAATGAAACTTACGGTCATGTTAAACCAAAGTTTTTTCCAACTGAACCGTTATGCAAAAATGTGAACTCAAATGTAGTTCAAGCGGCTTATTTAAGACGAAAGTCTAAGAATCCTGTAACTTATTCTCAAGTTGCTGAACAACAGTTGAATTCAACTAAGTTTAACTTTTCTCAAGAAAACCAAAAGGTGCCCAAGACTGAGGCCTGGGCTGCCTTTTTGAACTAATCATTTTTGTTTGTGTGTAGGGTACATCCAAGACCATATCTGGTGAAAACTGGATTATGGATAGTGGATATTCTCATCATATTACTGGAAATCTCAACCTCTTACATAACGTGAGAAATATTCAAAGGGGTTATGTGGCGTTTGCTGGGAATTCTGGAGGTATGATTACACAAGAAGGTGAAGTTTCCAATGGGCATATTACTTTTGAAAAGGTTAACTACTGTAACAAAGTAGACCATAATTTATTGAGTGTGTCTCAAATCTGTGACAAGAAATACACTACAGTATTTACAGATAAAGAGTGTCTGATTTTGAAACCGGGGTATGTGATTCCCGAGGACATGGTTGTCATCGATCACCTCGATCAAATGATATTTATGTCTTAAATATGAGTTCTAAAGTATCAACATCGATCGAAACATGTTTTGTCTCAAAAGCAACCGAGAAAGATTCTATTATATGGCATCGTAAAATGGGTCACATTCATGTTCGTAAGATGAACTATCTAATGGCAAGGTGTGTCTCTGAAAAATTTTAAGTTATCGGATCACTGTATTTCTTGTAAAAAAGGCAAACACAAGAAAAAGATGCATCCTTCTAAGTTATTAAATTCCATTGATACTCCTCTTGAGCGACTTCATATGGATCTTTTCGGTCCCGTGAATCGTGCGAGTATTTCTGGAGATTGGTATTGCCTGGTAGTTACTGATGATTATTCAAGATACTCATGGGTCTTATTTATGAGTTCAAAAGATCAAACACCGGTCCCTGTTCAAAATTTAATCACTAAAATCGAATCACTATACAAACACAAGGTGAGGAGAATTCGTAGTGACAATGGTACTGAATTTAAAAATACTGTATTGGATTTCTTTTGTTTACAAAAGGGAATTCATCAAGAATACAGTGCCCCATACGTACCACAACAGAACGGTGTTGCTGAACGAAAGAATAGAACGTTGATTGAAGCTGCTAGAATGATGCTTGATGATTCAAAGCTTCCTATCCAATTTTGGAATGAGGCGGTGACTACTGCTTGTTATACACTCAATCGAGTTCTAACTGTTAAGAGACACAAGAAGACAAGTTATGAGTGGTTGAATAATCGTAAGCCTAATTTAAAGTACTTAGAGCCATTTGGATGTCCTTGTATGATGTTGAAAAAGGATGTGGGAAAGTTTGATGAGAAAGCCATTGAAGGTTATTTCTTGGGGTATGCTTCTCCTAAGAAACGGGTATTTAACTTCACGTCTAGTTGTATTGAGGAATGGTATCATGTTGACTGTCAAAAGTACACTACTCCTCCTCAAGGGAAAGGTCCCGACTGGATGTTTGATTATGATGGTTTATTTAATTCGTTTACACCATCAACTGAGCAACCAGATGAAGACCTAGTTCGAGCAAATTTTGAGAATCAATTGGAAATTCCACGGTTTTCAAGTTCTAACGATGTTGAAGTCCCAATGGTTACTCCAACTGAAGATCCTGATAATGATTCTCCAGTTCTTTTTGATAATGCATCTACGTCGTCTGATGATACTCCAGGTGTTGATCAAGTTATTGAACTTGATAGTGATGTTTCATCTCACGAGCTGGGTGAACATTACACTAATTTATTTGAAAATGTTGAAGTTCCTAAGAATCCCACCCTCAGGATTCATAATTATCACCCGAAGGAAAATATTATTGGAGAACTTGATGTGGGAGTTCAAACGATACATTGGGTAAGAAGTTCGAGAAATCAATGCAAACCAAGTTCGAGATGAGTTCGATGGGAGAGATGAACTTCTTTTTAGGTTTGCAGGTTCATCAGTGTGCGAATGGAATCTTTATTCACCAGACAAAGTACGTGAAGGACGTCTTGAGCCAATTAAAGATTACTGCCGGAAAAAACCCTTCTACTCCTCTCCTCGTGGGTCACAATTTATCACCGGATGAATTGGAGGATACCATCGATCCTACTCTATATCGAGCTATGATTGGTTCTTTGATGTATCTTACTGCTTCTCTACCTGATATAATGTTTGCTGTTTGTTTATGTGCTAGGTACCAAGCTAGTCCCCGAGTGACTCACCTGGCAGCGGTCAAGCGTATTCTTCAATATCTGAGGGGCAACCCTGACACCGGGTTATGGTACCCCAAGGACGATACATTTGATTTTACCGCTTACTCTGACTCAGACTATGGAGGATGCAAGATTAACTTTAAATCGACTACAGCGGGATGTCAATTTTTAGGAAGCCGGCTTGTTTCCTAGCAGTGTAAGAAGCAGACAACGGTCTCCACTTCAACCGCCGAAGCTGACTATGTTGCAGTCTCGAGTTGCTGTTCCCAGGTTTTGTGGATACAACAACATCTTCGCGACTATGGTTTGAAGTTTCTTACTACTCCCATTCTAATTGATAATTCTATTGCCATTAGCATCACCAAAAATCCCGTAAAACACTCTAAAACGAAACATATCGAAATTCGATATCATTTCATACGGGATTGTTATGAAAAAAAAATTAATTGACCTTGAGAAAGTACATACCGATTTTCAAAGAGCTGACTTATTTACCAAAGCATTTGATAAAACACATTTTCAATATTTGCTTGGTTTAAATGGCCTAAAGACTCTTGCTGATATCCTGAAACTAGGATAACTATCTTTACTTTCAGTTTAAATTTAATTTTGGGTTTGGTTTTTTAGGGGGTGAAATAGAAAATACAAAAAGATTGTGATTTTCGTTTGTATAGATAAAATCCAAAAACATTAAAAATTTAAAATTTTCAAAAATAGTGTGTTTTCATGTCTTTAGTGTTTATTTAAAAATAAAATGAAAAAGACAAAAAGATTTTAAAATTCCTTAGTTTTTATTTATAAGAAAATTTTGAAAATTCAAAAAGATTGTGAATTTTTCGTTTGTACAGGAAAATCCGAAAAAGACAAAAAGATTGTGTTTTCTGTTTGTAAAGAGAAAAACCAAAAAGATTTTTGCTTACGATCATTGAAAACTATGTCAGTTATTTAAGTATGTGGAGCATGCTTGCATGTTTTGGTCCTGTTATCTACATGTAGATTGATAGGATAGCCATTAATCTATAGACTAAAAGTAACTGGGGCGATTAAATTCATTTTGTTTTATGCTCCTCAAAATTTTGATTTTTTGAAGCAAAAAGAGAAAATGATAGTACATTGATTGATTGACCCCAAATCCAGAAAGAAATAAGCTTAAAAGACAGAGTGCTTAATCATTGGTGCATTGAAAGGTCTTAAACAAGCTGTTAGAGTAATATATGTGATATAAACAAAAAGAAAAGCCAAATTGAAAGAATTGTTAGTCTCTAGCAAAAATCTCGGTGAGCAGGGCAGAAAGGTAATAACCAGTCATACTCAAGCCTTATAGCTGTTGATCAGCCAAAAATATAATAAAGCAAATAACAAGCGTTAGGATTCTGTACACTCTGAGTCTTTATGCGGCTTAATCATCTGGGTATTCATAAGCATGAATATTTCACTCGCTTTTAGAGCAAACCCAAAGTCATTAAACTTGATCACTACTGTACTTTGTACAATCCAAATTACTGACTTGATCAAACTCCGCTGTTAGTCATACATCTGTTCTTCCCTTACGTGCGTCTCATTACCAATAAGAAACGGATCCCAGGGGTACAATGTATGTAAGCCAACAGATGGACTCGTGCATACTCACTCACAGTAAAGGAAACTTGGTGCATTGCTCAAATATTCTAAAATCTTCAAAATTTTGATTAACACTATAATGGTTTAAGTCAAGTTGGGGTGATTTAGCAAAAATCAAATTAAGCTTGAACCGAGATTAAAGGCTGATAGTTTCTGATATTCTGTGCGCTAATTGAACCATAAATCATATCACAAAATTGCTAGAAGGCTTGTTATAAGATTTAAGTGGACAACAATATCAATGACCGACTTAACGCCAGTCATAATATCGCTAAAATATAAAACTGTGATGGAAGGGCATTTTGGTCAATATGATTCTCTGCTCAAACTCAGCAAAAATACAAAAATATGTACTGCTTTTGAAAAATCATATAAAACACAAAAAGATTGTCTATTTCAAGTTTTGGATATTTTCATGTAAATAATTCTTTAAATTTTATAAAATACCAAAAATATTTTTCATTTTCACTTTACATATTATTTAATATTTTAACTTATCGGTTTCAAAACTTGAAACGATTTAAGGTATTTGATTATCGAGAAAAAGATCCTCGGTAATTCCTTTTAAGTTACAAATGGTGATTTATTTAATTATTTAAATTCTTTAACTTTTTTTACTGTAATTTAATTCATTTATTAATTTATTTATTCATTTAAAATTAAATAAAGAGTAATTCGTTAATTATGAATAACGAATCAAGTCATTCTAACGAATTATAGTCTAATCCGTTATTCTAATTCGCTTCCGCACTCTGTAACGAATGACTTTAATTCGTTATCCATATTTTAACGAATTAGACAATAATGAAAATCTGATTTGTTGTGCCAAGTGTTAAATTAACTCTAACGAATCACCTGATTCGTTAATTCAAATTTCAAACGAATCATCCGATTCGTTACTTTGGGAATCGTGCAATGTCAGTGTATATAGGACGGCGTGCATACGAACCGTCCTACTATTCACTCTTCTTCTTCACTTTATATTGTTACGCTGGCCAATTTTTCCAAAATTCTTAATCATCGATTTTCTGTCTTTTGATTATACCATTGTGTTTATAAGGTATAAACGATCATATCTTTGTAATTTTCGTCAAAAATCACACAGTTTGGATAGGGTAATTATGTTAATATTGTTACTGTGTTTGAGGTTTATTTGAGTCTTAATCCATAAGCTGTGTTACAAGTTTTGGACCATCAATTTGTTACCATTATCATCGGAATGTATTTTCGAGATCCATGGTGACATTTAATCATGTTTCGACTACTGATTGATGGGTTAATTGTTACCTGTTCATTATCGGGTTTTTATGCTTAGTTTAAACCCTAACTTGATTGGCTTATACCATGTTTTGAGACCCCAAATCAAAACTACTCTAATCATAATGAGTTTCCGAGATCCTTGTGGTCATTTGTTTGGATTTTCATCGATGATTATGGAGTAATTGATATCCGAATTGCAATTTTGACTTTTGGTGTTCTTGGTTAATTTTGACCTTGACCAGAGAAGTCAAAGATTAAGCCATTTTTGGCCATTCGTTATACTTAGAGAATTGGAACTCATTCGTGTCCAATTCGTTAAGTAAATCACAGGAATTAGAATAGCGAATCAATTTTATTAACGAATCAGATGTGCATTCGTTAAATTATAACGAATTAGTTCTTAATTCGTTATCTTTCAATAGTAAGTCGCTACTTCTAATTCGTCAAATATTTACTTGATAGCGAATCAGATAATTCGTTATAAATTTTGTAACGAATCAGACTGATTCTTTAAATGAATGACATTTGTTTATAATATTTTAAATTATTTAAATATCCAAAATTCTTTTTATAATGTTGATGATTACTTATCCTTGCCATTATTTATTCAGTATTATGGTTGATCAAATGGACCAAGATCCACCGGTTTCTGATCAACAACAACAACAACAAGTTATACCGTTATTGTCGTACGATAAGATACATAATATATGTGCCTTTGTCGGTACAAATTTTGCAGACGAAGCGGTATTTGGAGGATTATTGGAATTTCTACGACGTTCATGCATTCATTATTCTATCACTGCAAACCCTGACGTCCGATTCAGTATCGTTCTTCAATTTCGGAATACTGCGAGATACGTTGAAGCTGAGGACCACATCGAAGCCACAATCAACCAAACTCCTATCACGGTGGATATCGATGTGATTAGACGTGTTCTACGTTTTGGCGACAACATTGACAATCTGTGTGAATTTGACAAGAGATTGATCAAGGGGCTATTTCGTCGGGTATTTTACGGTGGTGACATTGGAGAGTCTATGTATAACAAGAATGGATTGTGCCCGACCTACAAGTATCTACTACATGTGTTGATTCATTGTATGGGAGGTCGTAAAGGTGGATTTGATGAATGCCGTATTATGTTGCAGTCGGCTTTTGTGGCACTCGTTCTTAACAAACCGTTCAACTTCTCAGAGATGATCTTCTACCATCTTAAAGAACAGTGTCTGCAAACGGTTCAGAAGAATAAATTCTTGATGTATCCACGTTTTCTTCAGTTAATTATTCAAGACTTGATTCCAAATTTGGTCATCGATCAGGCTTTGGTAGATGACGTGTTGGAATTAGAACATATGACGGCTACGTCGAATGAAGATCTATCATAAGGTGTTTGATTGGTCATATTGTGAATCCTAATTATGAATGTCCTGACAATGATTGCTGGATCCATGACGATTCAGATTCTGACCGTGAGGAGGGACCAGGTGGGAATGATGGTGGTGATGGTGGTAATGGTGGTGATGGTGGCAGCTATTATAGAACAACAAGCTGCGGTGGAAGCTGCGTTAGCTGCTACTATTGCAGCTCAACGAAAGAGAAAAGGCAAAGAGTTGGCCACTGAGGGGTCAGCTAAGCGACGAGTGTCAGCTGGTGCTGGCGTCTCGTTTGGAGTTCAACCTCCAAGGTCGTACACTCCTCAACGCCCGGCGGTGCCGCTTACAACTAGCACTCTGGAGCTTACTTTGACGACTACGCTCACATCAGATCCAAGGCTCGGCATGATTCCATAACCGATTCTATCTACCATGCCAATGCCTTCTACTGCAACCTTAGTGGTTTCTCCTACACCGTTGATGTTGCCTCCACCACCAATGGATATCTCCTTCTTGAGATTGAGTAGGTCACAGGGTCTTGTGCAACCTATTCCTGCTTCATTTCATACTATGCCTCCGACTCAGCAGACAAATATGTTGTTAAGTCTTCTTCATTTGTATGAAAGTCAAATGTCTGCTGACCGTCTGAATCAAGAACGACTAATGGAAAATCAGAAGGAATTGATGAGCTATGTTTATTTTTGTCAAAAGGAAACGAAAGCTCTTCATGAGATTGTCACGTCTTAGGGGGTGAAATTGAAAGAACAAGAGGATCTCATTTTGCAACTCACGTGTAAAGACGATGTTTTGAAGAAGTTGAAAAATGATGATGAAGACCCTGATGAGTCTGGTGCAGGAGGTGAGCCGAAACAATCTCATGGTTCATCCTCAGGTGCTGGCATTAGTGGAGTTGGTGACTCGGGCAAGCAGATTATTGTTTATCAAGATACGACTGCTGCTAAACCGATTGAGATGATTGAAGCTGATACAGTTATTTTCGTTGATGATTTGGGGGTGGTCAGGAGTGTGGTAAATAGGAACGAGATTGAGGTTGGTCAGTTTGTTGAAAGGTCTCTAACACAAAAGCAGATCTCACTACAGCTTGATTTGAATGACGACGAGATCTTAAATGAATGATGAAGAGATCTTAAATGATCCGACTATTGAGATTAATACAGATTTTATCTATGAAGATGAGGAGGTCGAGGTTGAAGATGTCACAGCTGAGGAGTATCCTGACCTATTTCAACACACAAATGTTGATCAAGGTGCTCCAGTATTTAATGAGGAAACGTTTAAAGAAGCTGAGGATGATCTGGATAAGGTATCTAAGGGTAAACGTGTGGTTGATACCAGATTTGATTCACTTGAAAATCCGACTGATGTTGATATTGCAAGATGGTTTGGGTATCGAAGCAAGAAGACCCGTAAGATTATTGAGGCTTATAGATATGTAGATCAGGAGCAGAAGGATGAAGCTACTGCTTGGGCTAAAGCCAATCAGATGACCTCATTCAAGACTGTGTCAAAGGTTCAAGGTGATATTGTTTCATGGTTATTTGGTTCTGAGTTGAAAGTTTGTATCGTTAAGTGGGAAAAAGGCGTTCAGTATTATGCAAAGATGAGGGACGTTCTTTCTTTACCAAGATGGGATGTGAGGATGTTAGCTTGTCGTCCTTTCATGAATCGTGGGAAAAATTGACATGCAGAATGGTTCCACCAACATCTGTTGTTCGAGGTCAACCATGGTTTTAAGTTTTTCAAACCGCAGGTACCCACCCGTAAGCGTATTAACGAAATCGATCCAAGTACGGGCTGGAGGAATCTGATCCTTAAGGTAAAACTACCAAAGACCGTGAAGCGTGTGCCAATGAAAACATTGAATCAACATATGTCATTATCATTCAACCGTTGGTACTACGACAACCGAACTGGCGAGGCCGTCATTGTCCTGGGAAAAGGTTTGAAGACCGAGCTGATCAAGATCATTGATCCTATGTGGCTTGTTAACTTAACTGAGACCGACAACGACGTGCTACACAAGAATTAGATTTTGTTCGAGCGCAATGAAGACTATGATCTGGCTATGCAGTTCCAACGCGTTGTGCGTGTATGTTATGAAAACGGAATTCATAGTTGCAGAGATTGGCAGTCCAAGTGTTTCAAGAAAAGTAAAAGACAAAGAGCTCAATACGAGGGGATGTCTGTTAGTGAACGGTTTTGCGTCTCGAGTCTTTGTATCTATCGTTTATGTATTTTTCGTTTTATTTATGTAATAAAATATTAAGTTATTATGTTAGTTCGTTAAAGTATAGTCTAGTTCGTTAAGGATGTTTAACGAACTAGATCAAAGTTATTATCACTCCTGATTCGTTAAGGATTTTTAACGAATCAGGGGGTGATTCGTTAAGTTATTTATGTTTTAATGTATGTAACGAAGTGGATGCTAGTTCGTTACGGAATGTGTAACGAACTAGATCCATCTTCTATATATAGTGGCTCTTGTCCACTGTTTAATTTAAGTTTTGAGATATATTATCGAACCTCTGCCCAGATTCACTCTCAAGCTTCATACTAATCATACATATACATACAATTAATATATATAACGTATAACTAACAATCAATGGCAATTAAGAACTAGATCCGTATTAGGTTATTTATATATAGATCAGATCTGAGATCTGTGTGTTGATTAACGAGTTTAAACAAAACTTCTTAAACGCAACAACATGGCCAACCCTTCACTATTTCCCTATATAAACAAGGCCAATGCATCCCATTTGGGTTTTCTCATTCACCTCAAACTCTCCCCAATCTAGATATAAGTATTCTCTTCAAAGTTTCTCTCAATCCAAGTGTTCATCTTCAACCTCTTGTTAGTTTGACTACTTAAGGTCAAACTAATGCTAACCTTGTTTCTAACTAATTCTTGTTACTTAAAGCTTGATATTATAACTTGTTTAAAATATACTCCCCTTGTTTCCTTGGCTTTCCCTTTTCCGGCCATGTCGGTTTAGGTGTATTGCTAGGCAAAGTTTCATGGAGGACTATTATAGTCCTTGATAAATACTTTAATTTATGATTTATTTTGTGCAAGCTTACTAATGTTGTTTAGTTTCTAATTACTTTAATTTCTAAATCATTTTAATGAGTCTATGGTATTGGGTATGTGGCCACCATTCTCGGTTTCATCCCGAGTCAAGAGCCGAACCAAAACCGAACTTTTGTTTAAATACTTTATTGTTAACATATTGTATGTAAGACTTGAGTATTATTATTTTTAAGTTTATTTTAATGAGTTCTATGGTATTTGGTATGTGGCAACCATCCTCGGTTTTATTCCGAGTCAAGGACCGAACCGAAACCGAACTTTTGTTTAAACACTTTATTTTAACATGTTGTATGTAAACTTGAGTATTATCGTTTCTAAGTTATTTTAATAAAGTTCTATGGTATTGGGTATGTGGCAACCATCCTCGATCTTATTCTGAGTCAAGGACCAAACCAAGACCGAACTAAACTGAGTTTACTCGCTTAAGACACACTAGTGTGTTTGGGCCACCGAATTTCATATTTTCTCTAAAACTATATTAAAAACTAATTTTAATTGTTTTCTCAAAACACTTGGTATGTTGGATCTAACTTGATCTTATAACAAGTTTGAACCGGCAAAACCAAACACTCGCTTAACGGACGTCGAGGTTCTTCTTAATAGAACTACACACTTGGTTAAGCTTCTTTTGATATCGTTGAGTTATCTCATAACATATTGGAATCTCGGCTTCGAGCTTAACCAGTTATCAAGACTCGAACCGTCAAATCTGAACACTCGTAAGATCTCGTTTTGGTATCTATTTAACTTTGCAATATTGCAATTATACCCAAATATTTACTTAACAAAGTTTAAGTAAAAACAAATGAATAGAATGCCGAGACCCGACTTCGAGTAAACTTATTCTTCTAAAACCATTACTTTAATTTTTATGTATTTACATTTTAATCTTCAAACTTTAATTATATATTTTACTTGTCAAGTTATTTTATTTCAAATCTTTTAAAACCATCTACTAACTCAAGACCTTTTTAATCTTGGTTTTGCCCGTTAAACTTACCCTTCCCCCGTTTTATCGCAAACTATCGTTCAAGTTACTTATTTCACGTGAGTACATTTCATCCCCCGTTTTCTTTTATACTTTGAGGGTAACATGCATACTTATATAAAACAAGAATGATTTATAATACTCTATCTTCAAACCACAAACTCTAGGGTGTATGATACTTAGAATACTTGCTCTATTGTGTGTTATATGTTTCATTTGCTTTACGTGCACGAATAATTGTTTTTATGCAAGTGGTGGAGTCTCAATAAGTATGATCATACGCATCCCTAACTACTTAGCCTTGTGCAAGTAGCATAGGGCATCATTATCCGAGTATGTCGGTTGTTACCGATTACAAATGATCCTTATTTACATATGTTTATATACCACAATTGATGCTTTTTTTTATAGTCTCATATTCGTTTGTAAATTTTGCCTCATATTATATATACTCAAAACTATGAAATTGCTCACCAACATACGTGTTGACAAACACTCTGTTATGCATTGTTACAGGTTTGATTATTGGTTGATTGGAGTTCGAAGATGCTATTTTGTTTTGAGACCGTTTAAGTTATTAGAAGAATGAACAATTAAATTCTTATATTTGGTGTTGTTTTGTATGAACAAGATGTATTACTTTTGTGGTTGAATGAAATTAATGATTGTTTAAATATTGTCACTTTAATAGTGTTTTGTGTTCATGGGCAATCCATTGCACCCCGGCACGGCATGTTCCGCCGCCTTTGGCCGGGGTGTGACACCCTGTACTAATTGATCATCCCTATTTAGCACCCCATAATTTACATCCAACCCCCCCCCCCCCCCACCCTTCTAAACCTCGTTTAGAGCAACTTGCTCCCAAAGGTATCACACTCCGGATTTTAAATACGAACATTCGAGCACCGTATAACTACATTAAAGCAAACCCTTTGCATTAAACTCGTTAACCAATTCATTCGATAGGATGCCGAGGTAATCTGTTAAACTCGATTACTTAAAACGGCATAGTTTAGGATGTTACAGTGACATAGCTTGGTTTATAATTCATAATGGAAGTCGTTCAAGAGGTCAGCTGGAGGCTGCACTTCAATTTGGGGGGATTCAATTAGAAGGTGATGGAAGCTGGCAATGGTGGGGGCGAGTTGTAGCGGTGAACATTTTTTTTTAACGTAAGCATCCACACAAGCAACTACGTCAAAACTCAGTGGAGGAAAATATGTTGAAAGTTAGGACTATCGTTGTATATTTCTGAAGTTGAGGTTAGCATCCGTCAATAGCCAAAACTGGGATTATTTAAAGTATCCCTTATATTTATTATTATAATCTTCAAATTTATTATCATATTTCTCAAAAAGAGAAAGTTAATTTCTTCTACCAGAAAATTACTAATCGTAGGAAAAAGGTCTTTTCTCTACCAGTTTTTATAAATAAGTTACATAAAGATTGTTATTTTTTAATTTTGAATCGCATAACTTTAAAACATAAACAAAAAAATTATTAAAAAAAACCCTTGTCACATATATCCTTCCCTAGATTTCACAAGTTTTGATGGAGCCATGATTGTCATATCATAGTTGGCACCCTCCTCTTAAAACCAGATAATCCATCAACAAAATGCCAAAAAGAAAAGGCTGTCTCAACTCTTTTATAAGTATTCATTTAGTAATAACTCTTTTTTTAATCACCATGTGGTTAAGTCTCATCTATTATGACGCGTGATTCTCACATAATATAATCATTGACAACATTTAACCATTTTTGTTTTTCTCAACTACATATTTTGCCTTTAGATTTACCCATTGATCGCATTTCTCACAGAATCTTCTACTTTCATGCCATGGATTTTGTCATTTATTACCATATTTTTGTAAAAAAGTAGAGATTATATAGAAATGAGGTGCCATGAGAAGTTGGTTTAGTGGTAAGAGATCTGCCCTTTCAACGTGAAGACGTAGATTCGATTTTTACTTGGGCCAGTTCGAAGGACATTTGGAAGAATTGACGAATCATGACTTTAATACCGGGTTAGAACCCGACATAGGACGAGGGTTTACAAATTCTATATGATTCCTGCGCATCATGAGATTATGGTCTCATAATGATTGAGGAGTACATAACCAAAAGAATAAACTTATACGTAAAATTATAGAAATGAAGTCACCAAAAGTTGCAAAAATGTTTTAAACACACCATCAAAGTCTAAAACAACAAAAAGGACGGTACCTTTTATAATGTTTTTACTTTTACAAAATTCAAAAGTTTGCCAAAATTTTAGATTCGAACATTCTAATATGAATCAAAAGTGATTTTCATTCACTTTTCAATTACTTTTAACAACTATATTGGTTTTAAATATTCATAATTACATATCACCTTTTGGTCGCTCAAGTCCTGACTAATAAAACGGTCGGTGACAGTCCCACTTTTTAACATCTTTAATTTCACCGATCAATGACTAACAGAAGCATAACTCTGTTAGTCTTTAGTGTCTAGAAAAATGCTTCCGGCTGGAAAACTTCATTTATGTTGGAAAACTCAAAATTTTCGTCCCAAACTTTAGATTGCACCTTTAGGAACCTTTTTATAAGTAAAAAACCCTAATTATTAATGTCGCCGGAACCCTAGGGGTTGGTCACCGGGAAACGTTTTCGGCCGAAAAACTCCTTTATAACGGGAAACGTCGGTGGTGGTGTTCAGATAGTGGTGATTAGCGGTCGTGGTGTTCATGTGGTGGTTGTCGGCGTCGCCAACGATGGTGTTCGATTGAGTTTTCCTGCCAAAAAGGAGTTTTCGGGCTGATGGTCGGGCGTATTTCATTTATTTATTTACTTTACTTTGTTATTTTTATTAAGTGTTTAGTTAAGATTTTGGTAATTCAAGTATATGTTAATGTGTTTCAGAGTATTGGGCGTTAAAGATACATAACTGGAGCTTAATTTCATGCTTAGAAGTCATGGGAAGATTGAGGTTGATACGAGCGTACATTAGAGTGAAAATGTATCAGGGTTGGTACGTCTTTTGAGAGAGCAAATTGACAAAGTAATGACACGATAATTATCAAACTAATAAGATTGTTAACATTAGAATAATTTACAACATATATATATATATATATATATGGGATGGATCATGCGAGAAATGATTTTAGGGTAAGAAGTGCGAGAAGTAAATCTGAACCATTGATGGTGTTTAATCAATGGTGTACAATCCAAATGGCATATTTGTAATTAATTACACATTATTGCAACATATATTTAATTCAAAAGGGTATAAATGTATTTGGTGTTTTGAAATCATTAAATCAGACTTCAATGTCTCCATCTGTTACCACCATTTACGTCTTAATTAAATCATAACCACAATTATCTTGTTATTAGGAGCTCTTATTCAAGAAATTTTAAATCTTTAAGACATTCAACAATTCACTACGTTATAAGTAATAGTTTTTGCGGTTGACTTTTAATCAATTTTTAATCTCATCTGAGTTATTATAAGTACACACATACATATCTACATACGTAGATACCAATGTACATACATACGTATATACTTACGTATGTACCTACACATACCACATACATACAAATGTACGTACATACATACATACATACTTACATTCCTACACATATCTGAATACCTACATACTTACATACACACCTACACATACTTGCGTACCTACATACGTGCATACATTCGTGCGTACATACCTACACATTAATACAAACAGTTGACGAAACTAAGTAATTAGGGTGATGTAAAATTTTGTTTTATAAAATATATTTGAAGTATTATGATGAACACATATATAAAAAATATGCAAACTCATGTCTATGGGATGTGTAAGTAAAACATAATAAGTTGTCATATATGATATGTAATGTTTTTTCTTAATATACAAAATAGTTTATCATTTGCAAAGGTTGGTACAAAAAAACATTAGTTTGAAGAATTATGGGACACTATTGTTAACATGAAAAATACGTACAATACATACAGTAATTAAAGGCAAATAAAAAATAGTAACCATAATAAAATGTTTAAGAAAATAAACAATAAAATAATACTTGCAATGTTTGAATAATACATATACTAACCTCTTGCAAATGTTTAAGTAAAATAAAATATAAAATATTATTTGAAACCTCCAGCAATTAATAGTTACCATATTCACACATTTATGGATATTACAATTATACATTCAAAATAAATTAAAGATTAAATTAAAAGAAAATTATGATTGGTTATAATGATCTCTCGCACTAAAAACACTTCTGAAATTATCCTAATCCTATATATATATATATATATATAGGAGATGACACATTCGCTAGACATCCCCCTAGCGAATGACATGATATATTAACATCCAATACGCTAACATCCCGTAGCGTATGAGGAACCAAAATTATTCATTCACTAACATCCCATAGCGAGTGAACTTACATTAATTGCTAAATTAGTCCCTAGACTATTTCAAATTACAAAATCAATATACAAAGAACGAGACGACAATAAATGTATCAACACCCCAAATATGATATTTTCTTGTTTTGGCTCGTTTTCACTTCAATGTATGCGCATATCAACCACGATCTTCCTAAGACTTCTAAGCATGCAAATTAGCTCCAGTTATGTATTTTTAATGCCCAATACCCTTTTAAACACATAAACATACTTGAAGTACCAAAATTTTAACTTAAAACTTAATAAAAATAACAAATTGAAGTAAATAAATACATGAAATACACCCAACCATCATTCATAAAATTCTTTTTTTGCAGGAAAACTCAACCTAAACACCACCGGTGCCCAGCCCCACCACCTGAACACCACCGTCAAGGTCGGCTAACAACCACCACATGAATACCACCATCGCCACTTGAACACCACTACCCAAACACCACCACCTCTAATCACCACTATCTAAACATCATGACCAATGGTTTACACATGAAAAAGTAGTTTTCCAGCAACCAACACTTAGGGTTCCGGCGAGCTCAATAATTCCTAAAGGTTCAATCTAAGGTTTGGGACATATATGTTGGGTTTTTTCTGACAAAAACGATGTTTTCCAACAGAAAGCATTTTTCCGGCGATTGGTGTCACACCCTCAATTTCCACATGCAGAGTTTTATCGCGAGGCGCGTGACAAACTAAGATCTCAATCATTAGTTACAACAAACAACGTCTACATATTTTAAATAAATTTTATTGTCCCATATTTGGGAAACCATTTCAGAGTTAACGTCTTAATGTTTTAAAATGCTGAAGCGTAACATAACGGGAAACATCCCTAAATAAAACCAAATGGTCTAAGGCACCCAAAACACGCGCAAGCCATAACATTATTAATAAAAAGGTTCAAAGTTATGATGCAATGTTTATGAGTGACCATGAATGCAACTCCTATCCGTGCACTTGATACTAGCGACCTGAGAAAGACATGCTAAAACGAGTCAACACAAGTTTAATAATAAGTTTGAGTTTAAAAACAAGTTTGTCAAACAAACCATTTAGTAAGTAAACAATGTAAATAATAAAGCATGGATAATGTATGAATTAGTAATACCGCTAGTTAATTAGGCTAGCAATCATGTTACATTAGTGTAAGTTCCATTGTGACCAAGGTTGACTTGTTAGTTTCTTTGCCACCACGGAGTGTAATATAAGACTAGTGTGTTTCTAGTAAATGAGACGCCCGACGACTCCCTCACCCGAGAGCCCCGAGGGGGTTCGTCAAACCCAGTAGTACTACCTTTCATTACCCAGCCAATATACAATTGTTAACGGTCCAATGTGCATGGAGGACTTCAGTTTAAGTTTACTATGTACACATGAGGTATTTAAAAGTCTACAATTATCCAAAAAGTTTGTATGTTGCATGATTTCTCCACCAAAAGGAGTAAGTAAAAAGTAGGGTAGTGAAACTCACCTCGGATGCGGTTCAAATTGAAAGTCAAATGCTTAAGTCAAAGTTGTTCTAGTGCCTAAATCATACAAACACTAAAAGTATTTGCTAAGCAATTCCTAGAATCCTTAGTATCCAAACAATTTCATTGTTTAATTGAGGTTTGACCTAAGTTTGACTTTTTTGACTTTGACCAAAGTTTGACTTTTGTTGACTTCCACCAAAGTTTGACTTTTTGTTTGACTTTTGAACAAAAGGTCCAAGTTGTTGACCGTTGACTACAAAGTCCAAGTCTCGATGACTGAAGACTAAAATTTGAGTTTTGTTCACCGTTGACCAAAATGTTAACCGACGGTCCGTTGGTGACTTTTGACTAATTATCTAGACTTAGAATAGTTACATGATATTCCTAGTTACAACTTAACAACAAATCATGTAATGTGCACTTAGCCACTTTTCGTACAATCCTATGACTAAGTCCAACTTTTACCACTTTCAATAGTTCACAGGTAAGAATAAACACTTAGTCAAATAGTTCCAAGTTGACCAATAAAGTCAAAAATTCAATATACTACAACCATTCTATTACAAACTATAATTATTTCTACTAAACAATATAGTTTTCAATCATCAAAACTGATTTTTCCAACCAACCAAAACTTGTAATTAAATTACCAAATAATTCACACATCTACTTTCAAGTATTAGGTACAACATATATTTTTATTATAATTTTTCAATACTCATAAACATACAGAAAATTCACACACTAGAGCAACCTATTTTCAATCTCTAATTCAACACAACAATCTACAAATATTTACCAAAGGTTTCATATTTGTCCAATTGATGCAAGATCAATTGGATTCGATTCCTACTACAATTTATGAAATTCCAGAAGTGGAATCACATCATTATCTATTTTCAATATCAAGATATACAATTTACAACACAACTCATAAAATTTCTCTTTCAATCAGGATTGCAACCCGATTTTGTAAATTAATAGAAACTAGTCAAACAAAGTCCAAAAATTATGATTTCTGACTTTTTAAAAACTAGACTCAAATTAATTAACCATAGTATCAAAAGTCAATAAAAAATTCCACCGTATCAACAAGTTATACAATCTACAATCTAAAACATAGAATCTGTCAACAAGCAAATCCAAACCAAAACTCACAAAAATCATGATTCTTATATCCTTATGATCTTAAATCATCAAGGATACATTTTACATAATCAAAATTCATGATTTCCAATATTATTCCAGATTTTAAAATAACTTTTATATATACAAAAGAGTTCCCTCTTTTCTTTTACAACAAAATACAATTTCCTTTTAAACAACCAACCTTGATCATCCTTGGTTCATTTACACAAATCGGATTATTTGGATACTAGGTTTTAATGAATAAATAAGAATACGTACTAAACCATATTTACCTATTTCTTGATTCCAAACCCTACACCCTTGCTTCCAAGAATCACCAAACTTCTTATGAACTTTGAGAGTGTTTTAGAAAAAATGAAAGTGTATGTGTGTGTTGTGAAGTGAACGGCCAAGAGAGAGAGAGAAGGAAGGAAAGAAGAGTCATAACCCCCCTTATCATTACACACTCATTTACACACCCATTAAGTTATAATTAATTTAATTAAACTTTAGTTATTTCATTTTATTAAAATGTGACATGTTACATTCTTTAAAAACATTTCCTAGTAATCTTTTAACCTAAGGTTTATTTAATAGTTCCTTTAGTTACTTGTCATGTAATATGTCATATGTTTTGTTATTCTAATTATTCAACTCTCTTACAACAACATATAAGTATACAACAACTAATCATATAACATATTAAGCATGTAATACAATTATATCTATCATATATAATACATGTAACATATCATGTTTATTATAACATGTGTGACAAGTTTATTATTCTAGTTACCAACGACTAGTTACTCTTACTTAGGTCACCAACGACATGACTGACTCAATGTATGCATACATGAAACTACATGCATGAGAGTTCATTAATGTAGTTAACAGAACTAACTGGGTTTACAGACATAGTCAACAAGATTTAACTGGGTTTAGTTAACGGAGTTAACATGAAAATTGGTAGTTGTCACAATTGGAGACTAAGGTGCTATTTGTTTTTCAGAGGTAAAATGTCTGCAGTCTGTGGACCACATCTGCATACGTCTGTAGCAGAAGAGGTGGACCAAATCTCTGCAGTCTGTAAGAAGAAGACTGTTTGTTTTTTAACTTCTGCAGACTGCCAAAATAAACTAAAATTTAAATAAACTGATTCTTTTAAACTTGAAAAAGGTCTTCAACATTGGAATTAACGAATAGTCAAACAACATGGAATAATATTCATAACACAACAATATGTTTTTTTTAAATCATGGACGAATGTGAATAAAAAATTCGGGTTTTCCTATAATGTTTCTTAAACGAACCGTGACGTCAAAGTCATTAAGCCCAAAACACAACGACGAATTTTCCAAATGTATTTAGATACGCAAGCGGTAAAGTTCATGCTTTCTACCATAAATTTTCGAATCCATCTAAAATCGATAAGTACCCGTCAAAATAATAATCTTGGTTTTAACTTGGTTTTAATTTTTATTATGTGAAATCTATATAATAATCGGATATATCGAGTAATCAATAATAAAAACCCCTACCCCATTATCTAATAACAATTGTAATCACCTGAACTAATACAAAATTACAAATTTTCAGTACGATTTCTTTATTTAATTAACAATATTTACACATAAAAAAAATCACGGATTGAAAAATTAAGGCAAAACCAACAGAAAGATGAAAGAATTAAATAATTGCCATGTTCAATTGTTGATTCTTGAAACACAATCGACGGGGGTGAGGGTGGAGGAGAGGGGCGTCGCCAGTGAGGGTGGAGAAGAGGGGCCTGACGGTAAGGGTCGAAGATTGGAGGATACTCAGGAGAGGAACATTTTTGAAGTCTGAAGTAGGGTTTGGAATATTGAGGAAAAGGTAAGAAGTCATAGGTCCAAGTCTTCTATGATAAGAGGACGCGTAGGCAATTTTTAATTAAGTGTCTTCTAAAAAACAAACGCACTGCAGAACACAACGTCTGCGCGTGGTCTGCGCGACGCAGATAAAAGAGGTGGAGAAGAGCTTTTAGAGAAACACAAACACCACCTAACAAAGTTACACTTCCGTTAGTCGTGGATCGTTGGAAACAAACATGTTAAAAGGTGGGACTGTCATTAGCCATTTCGTTAGTTAAGATCGGCAATGACTAAAAAATGATAGTTGAGATTATTTAAAGGCAACATACCTAATTATTATGGAGAACTAGCTAACTCTAAAAATAGTATAGTGCCGTTTTTCTCTCTTGTAAGCATATTTAGAAAAATTCAATCGTATTCTCTTCTCTCATACACAAAACATAATCTTATATTGAACACGCAAGGATGGTCAAGGAAAAAAATGCCATTTTTAATGATTTTCTATCAGTTTTTATATAAGGTTTGACTGACATGACAATCTAATACCTATTGTTGATTGGTTCTTCATGTAAGTAATAGAAAACATGATAAATATTAAACCTATGAACCTGTTATAGCAGTGAGAGTAGTAACCGCAACAAAGAAGGATGTAGACGACATGGTTGTCAGCTTGGTCGAGTTCCCCTTTAGGATGTATAGTTAAGGATGGTGTTAGGGTTCTTGAGAGGAACCCAGTTTTAGAAGAGAGGAGACACACAAAATTGTTATGTGTGTGTGATTAGGTTATGATGTTAATATTTATTTCTCTATATATACACCCAAGGGGAAACCCTTTTTTAGTTAGTAAGGGTAATATGGCCCATCAACAATTCCCAAACTAATATATGATAAGGTATAATTAATATTTTGATCTAATATAATATAAATGATAATGATGGCCATATTAATAAATATATAATATATATTTATTCTTACATTTTCCCACTTGGCCGAGTAATCATTTATTATGAGTATTAGATAAGTCGGATCAGGAGTTAACACTCATTTTAGCTTTAAAATTAAACTGGAGCAGAGAAATATAGTCATTGAATTGAACATCAGCTCAAGACCCTCATTAATCATACGCAGTCCTTATTTAAAATCTAAGTGGTTATGATCAAAATTTTCAAGTAAGCCCTTCAGAACATTTAATTTGTATATTAACTCGTATATATGTCATTATGCATGCAGAACATATTAAGAAACGTACAAAATCAAACTTGATGAGGAAATTTAATAGTTAATCATTCATATAATGATATGCAGTTGCGCATAGTCATCAATAACCCGCCATTATTATAAGTGATTCATAATATTTATGGGTGAGACTTTTAGTTATCGGATCCTTGAGCATATCATGAATGTTTTCGATACGAAAATTTAGATTCCTCAATTCATTCATAAACGAATAAGTAATTTGATATCGAAATTTTAATGCAGCACTTCTCGAACTGTTACTGTTTGAGAAAACATGGTAGCTGACTTTATCACAGTAAATCTTCAATATATAATTTATATAAAGTTAATAAACTTATGAGTCCACTGATAAATTTTCAACAACATTTATTGCTAATTGCATTGAGATTAATCAACACATTATGTCATTATAACTTAGATTGTTGTTATCAGTTCATTATGACTCCTCAATGAGATAGATTTATCTGCTAACATAAGAATATATCCCGAAAATTACATTTTCTCATCTCCGAATATGACAAAGTTTAGAGTAATCTAACGGTTTGAATTCTCACTTCTTCTTTTTAAATTATAGTATTTCGTTTCCTTTAAAGATATCTTAGTACTCTTTTAGATGCTTCACATTAATCTATACATATCTAGTGTGTTGCAATTTAGAGTAATATCTAAACGAGTATAGACTTGAACTTATATAAGGCTTCTACTTAATGAAGCATAAGGAAGTAATCTATGTGTTCCTATTATCCTCTAAAGTAGAGCAGTATTGTTTGTTACATATGTAAAGAATATATCTGATATCTAAAATATCAAAGTGTGTGAACAATGCTTTAACTTATGTAACATACACTTGTCAGAAGAAGGTTATCTATATAAGGACAAGTTTGTTTTTAGTTACACCCACTCATTTTAAGGTATTTACAGTAATCCACTTGGCTTTTTGATGAAAATAATTGTATAAATATTTCATCACATTTTGATGTTTGCATTAACCCATATATGGATTTTATTGACTTCCAGACTAAATGCTCTTTGACCTTCAGTATAGCTTTTAGGTTTGTTTTCTGAACATATAAATATGTAAGCTAGTTGTTAGGGAAAGTTGTTTCAATGTTCATGTCACACCCCGACCAAAGGCGGCGAACATGCTGGGGTGCAACGTGATTGGACAAATACACAAGACACTATTTAAAGTGATAATATTTAATCAACTCATTTTATTTCATAAATCAATAAACAACACATCTCGTTCATACAAAGAAATTGAATACAAGTAACAATTATATTGTTCGTTTTACTAATATCCTAATAGTCTTGGTAACGTTTTTTGTCAAGTCCTCGAGTCAACAAAAGTCAAAACTGTAACATTTCATAAAATAAAGTTTGTCAACACAAAGATTGGTGAGCAATTCATAAGTTTGAGCATATAAGTACATAGTGATAAAAAACCATAAAACTTGTATACGAAACAATAAATAAAAGCAACAACTTGGATAAATAGATATCGCTAATAGAATTACGTTAGCGACACCTAGCTATAAGGGGATGCCAAATAGTCTAGGATTTTATAGTTATCGTTAATTGCATTACGTTAACGACACCTTGCTATAAGGGGATGCCAAATAGACTATGATTTTATAGTTCCACCAACCAAAAGCGATAAACACATAGGTATATAATCATAGAACACCAAATCGAGCAATTATTTAAGTAAAGTATACAATAACGTTTGTGGGTTAAGATTCAAGTATAAAGCATTTAGTTGAATAATTATGAAATGTCACCCCAAAACAAAAGATGAAAAACGGGGTATGAAAGTACTCACGTTCAAGTAATAAACTTGAAAGATGATAATTTGGAGATTTGCCGGAACGACGAGTTTAACGAATAATGCATAAGGAAAGAAGTCTTGGATTTAGAAAGGTTGTCTTGAAGATCTTTAAAAAAATAATTTTAGCGAAAAGTAAACAATTAAAGTTCAAGGTTTAAAATGTAACTATTTAAGAATTTATAATAATAACCCTTTAAAATGTAAGTTTGCTCGAAACTGGGTTAAAGTATCTAACCTTAATATTTACTTAACCTATGTTAAGTAATAAGGTGGGAACAATGCAAAGATGCAAGTTCCTTTGGGATAAAGATACTAAAACGGGTCTTTAACGAGTGTTTCGGGTTGTTGGTTCGGGCCTTGATAATTGGTCAAACCCAAAGTCAACTTTCCAAAATAATGAATGTTATGAGATAACTTAATAAAACTTATTAAGACTTAACCAAGTATGTAGTTCTATTGTTTTAGAACTAACAACGCACGTTAAGCGAGTGTTCAGTTTTGTCGGTCCAAACTATGTTATCAGATCAAGTTGGATCCAACATTTCCAAGTACTTAAAAATAATTAAAATCAGTTTGTAAACTATTTTTAAAGAAATATGCAAGTCTTGATAGCTAAAAACACACTTGTGTGTCTTAAGCGAGTAAAAATCAGATTGGTTCGGTTTCCATCTCACAATACGTTCCTTGATGGTTTCCATATGCCCAAATATCAAGAACTTGTACAATAATTTATAAATGGTGAAACTTAAGCTTTACAACCAAAAAGTTAACAAGAAAGTCTTTTAAATGAAAGTTCGGTTTAGTTCGGGTTCCATCTCATAATATGTACCTTGATGGGTTCCACATGCCCAGATATTAAATAATTTGTAAAAATGATTTTAGAAACTTAAGTCTAACATAAAGCATGTTTAAAACAATTATTTAACAAAACTAGTAAATAAGTTCGGTTTACGGTTTGGACAATTTACAGTTAAACCAAGGTTAGTCTCTACAAACCCACACCATGGAACTTCATAAATATGACTGATGTACATAGAAATATACATCTTTTCGGCATCAAATAATCTCTAAAAACTGCAATTTCTATCAAATAACATAGCATAAAAGGCTACTTATCATAATAAAACATAATTTCAGGTGAAACCAAGCCCCAAACGAAGAAACAAGCAAAAAGATGAAGAAAAACAGAAGAAAACACAAGAAAACAAAGAAACACGCCCCCATGCTTTTGAACACAAGAAAAGACAAAATCTGGAAGCAAAAGCACGGGGCCGTGCCTACCAAACACGGGGCTGTGGACGAGAACACAGAAAAGACAAAGAAGAATTAGCACATGTCACTAAAAACCACGGGGCCGTGCCTATCAACCACGGGGCCGTGGCCACCTTGCAGAAAAGACAAAACAAATCTGGCACATGTCATAAAAAAGCACGGGGCCGTGCCCACCAACCACGAAGCCGTGCCTCACACTCCAGATTGCCTATAAATAGTGGCTCATGTTGCACTCATTTGGGGTGCCTTGAAAAGAGTTCTATCCGGTTTTCACTTATAAAAACACACACTAACCCTCACATTGAAGATATAGTGAAGAGTTTGAAGGCTTGGAGGTCACCACCATCAACCATCATCATCAACCATCATTACCATCATTAAGAAAGAAGATTCATCTACAATTGGTTAGATTGTTCCAAGTTTAATCATGTATTTGTTATCATCATTCATCTTAATGTTTATCATCATGCTCATTATGAGCTAAACTCCTTTTACCATCTAAAATCTATGAAGAAGCTTTGTTTTACTTGATAATTAATCAAGACATATGATGTAGTCTAGTAAAGTACATGGTTATATTACAATTATCTTTTGATGAGAAATGTTTCACCATCTTAAATCGCTAATTCAAAGTTGGTGGTTGTCAATTCTATTGCCAATCGTTCATGATCGATTCATGTTCTTGAAAGATAGAAATACTTTGATACATTATCGAAAAACGATCCTTATATTGTACTTTGAAATGATGAGATATAAGTTATAATGTATTTCTCTAAACCTTGGTAATCCAAAAATGGCTTTGCTTAGGATATCAAATTAGTTAAAGAAATCATATCTTAACGGAATGTGTAATTATAACCTACATAAATCAACCAAGGGGAGGTTGTGTGATGAACTACAACCACCCGAAGTTGTTAGAATTGGTGCTTGAGAAATCGAAGTTAATCATAATCTTTCTACTTTACGAAACTACTTGCCTACTTAAATTGACATCATTGAGATTGCATGACATTTGGAAATGGTGGACTTTAAAATGCGCATGCTATCTCCTTAGTGCCAAAGATGCTCACTTAAGGTTTAAGGAGCTATCTATCATATATTGTTATGGCAAGTTTATCATATGTCTAAATATTAATTATCATTGTTAAAATAGAGGGGATTATTGATCTTAGATGGTAACCTTCGCATAATTGAACAACTCGTTTCGAATTTCTTGTCTTGGTCACATATATATTATATATAAGTATTTACATTTTATAAAAAGTTCAAAATTAACCCCAAAATGATTAAAACCTCCTATTAAAGCAAAACAACGATTTATTATTAGAAATCTTTGTGTCCACGGATCGATAATATTATATATAAGTATTTACATTTTATAAAAAGTTTAAAATTAACCCCAAAATGATTAAAACCTCTGATTAAAGCAAAACAACGATTTATTATTAGAAACCTTTGCGTCCACGGATCGATACTTGGTTCTTACCAATACTATTCTCCATATACGATGGGTACACTTGCCTATTTTGTGTGTGTTTAGTCTTTATAGAAATCACTTTTGTAAATTTAAAACACGATCTTGTGCAAAAGCAACTCATTCCATCCATCATATTTTATACCACACGCACGCACGCATCAAGTTTTCGGTGCCGTTGCCGGGGACACGGTACGTTTCTAAGAACGATCCTAGTTTTAATTTAATCATTGTCTATAATTGTACATATTTTTAACTTCTATTTTATTTTACCTTTAATTTTTTTTACAAAATATTAAAATATTAAAATATATAATTTTACGGCTAGCCTATATTTGACCTTTATTTACCTTACCTTTACTCTAGCTTAATTAATTTAGACCTTAGTTTAGTTTAGTTTAATATAGCGTAGCATAACTCGTAGTTTAATATTAGACTAACTTAGACTAATCTTAGCTAACTTTTACTTTAGTTTAATTTTGATTTAGTCCCATGTATGTCCTTTACTTTTGAGCCTGAGCTTGTTTCTCCAATTTCTGAATCGGAACAACTCTTTCGTCGACGAACTCGTAAACGGACTACAGAAACAGCATAAGCAATCAAAGACAAATCAGTAGACGCCACCACATCAGGAGACAATCAAACCGAAGAAATGATGGCGGCCCAGAACAATGTGCCGAACATGAGCCAGTATGCCAAGCCGTCTCTCGAAGGCTATGGCAATGGAGTGGCTCCACCCGAAATCACCTAAAATTTCGAAATCAAATCAAGTACCATTCATATGGTGGAAAATTTAGTTCAATTTCATGGTCTCCTCGACGAAGACCCTCTTTCTCACATATCTCGATTCTTACGAATCTGCGGAACCTTTAAAATCCAAAACTGTTCAGATGATCAAATTAAACTCAAACTCTTTCCTTTCTCTCTAAGGGGCCAAGCCCAAGAATGGATAGAATCTATTTCCTCTGGTTCCTTCACCACTTGGGACCAGATGTTTGAACAGTTTCTTCTCAAATATTTTCCGCCCGATAAAACTGCCAAATACCGAGCCAACATTACCGGATTCCAGACCGATGATGATGAGTCGTTACACGCAGCATGGGAAAGATACAAAAGTATTCTAAGAAGATGTCCACACCATGGACTGAGCGTATGGTTACAAGTTCAAACCTTTTTTTACGCACAATCCAGTCAAAACAAACAGGACGCAAAGAAGATTTTTGCTTACAACCCACCAAGATCTACACCTACCCATAAAGGAATACACCACGTCGATTCAAACACTCTTGTCATAGCACAGCTTGAAGCCCTTTCTAAAAAATTCGAACAACTTCAAGCCGAGCTATCAAAAACCAAACTCACCTGTGACACCTGTGGAGGGAATCATAAGACGAGTGACTGTAAACAAGTCATCATGGCCATGGAAGAAGTCGATTTCATTGCTCGACAAAACAACGCTTTCAGCAATAACTACAATCCAGGATGGAGAAACCACCCGAATTTCAGCTGGAAAGACGAAGGTAACACTCAACCTTTACCCGGATTTGAAAAGAGACCGATGAATCAACCCTTCCAGCCAAAACCTCAATTTCAAGATCAGAGTTCTCATAGCCATCAAAACCCAAGCTACTCTAAGATCGAAGAAATGCTAATCCAACGGATGACCAAAACAAATGAAGCAGAAAAGAAAGCCGACTCAAGAGCTGTTGATATCAGCGGAGTATTATTAAAGCATGAAGCCGATCTCAAAAGTTAACAAGCATCACTTCAGAACCTAGAAACTCAAATCAGACAAATTGCCCGACAATTATCCGAAAGACCACCTGGCACTCTTCCAAGCAACACAATCACCAACCCGAATGCAACAGCTAACGCCGTTACACTCAGAAGCGGTACGACCACTGTTGTCTCACCAACTTCATAACCAGTTATGGAGAAAAAGACTCCTGATGAAACACAAGAGAGGCTGACCCCAACAAGCACAGTGCAGCCCAAGGAGCCAGTTCGAACTTATGTTCCACCTATTCCATACCCCGGAAGACTGAAGCAGGAGCGATTGGAAGCTCAGTATGGGAAGTTTCTAGAACTCTTTAAGCAACTCCATATCAACATCCCTTTTGTCGAGGCTATTGCTTAGATGCCAAAATATGCCAAGTTTCTCAAAGAAATGCTGACAAACAAAAGGAAGCTGGAGGAGCTCTCGCATGTCACCCTAAGTGAAGAATGTTCAGCTGTCATCCAAAGCAAGCTACCAACAAAGATGACCGATCCATGGAGCTTTACTATCCCTTGTCTCACAGGAAATTTGTCTGTTAGCAATGCCCTGGCTAACCTAGGAGCTAGTATTAATTAATGCCTTATGCAGTTTTTGCAAAACTAGGGATAGGAGAACCAAAGCCCACCCGCATGAGCATTCAATTAGCTGATCGATCTGTTAAATATCCTCGGGGCATTGTTGAAAACATGCTTGTCAAAATTGACAAGTTTGTTTTCCCAGTAGATTTTGTAATTCTAGACATGGAGGAAGCAAAAGTGTACCTCTGATTTTAGGAAGACCCTTTTTAGCCACTGCAAAGGCTATTATTGATGTTTGCACCGGCAAACTCACTCTCAGGGTCAATGACGAGGCAATCGCTTTTGACATAGGAAAATCTATGCAATATCAGCAACAGCACGATGACACATTATACTGTGTTGACATAATAGATTCCATCGTAAGTTGCTACATGCGAGATTCCTCCATCAATACTCCTCTAGAAACACAAGTCTTAGACAAAACACTCAACAAACCCATTTTATAAAAAGAAGAACTCAATAATGACTACCACGAAGAATCAGAAATGATATATGAAATCACTAAAAATAATGAAAAATCAAAACCATCAATCGAAGAACCACCAGCCTTAGAGTTAAAAGAACTACCAAAACATCTCGAATACGCCTTTCTAGAAAAAGACTCTCAACTCCCAGTAATTATTTCATCTCACCTTTCTAAAGAAGAGAAAGACGAACTTCTTAAGGTCCTCAAAAACGATAAGAAGGCTATCGCATGGAAGATCATGGATATCAAGGGCATCAGTCCCTCCTTTTGTACTCTCATGGAGGAAGAATACAAACCCGTGGTCCAACATCAAAGACGTCTCAATCCCAACATGCAAGATGTGGTGAAGAAAGAAGTAATCAAACTGCTTGATGCCGGATTAATCTACCCGGTCTCGGATTCACCTTGGGTTAGTCCCGTTCAAGTAGTACCCAAGAATGGAGGAATGACTGTTGTACTGAACGTGAAGGACGAGTTAATACCAATGAGAACCATCACAGGCTGGCGAGTTTGCATTGATTACCGGAAGCTTAATGACGTCACAAGAAAAGATCATTTTCCACTTCCCTTCATCGATCAAATGTTTGAGCGATTATCTGGAAAAATGTTCTACTGTTTTCTTGACAGATTCTCCGGATATTTCCAAATTCCCATTGCTCCTGAGGATCAGGAGAAAACCACTTTTACATGTCCATACGGAACCTTTGCCTACCGAAGAATGCCATTTGGACTATGTAATGCTCCAGCCACCTTCCAACGTTGCATGGTGGTCATCTTTCATGAAATGATCGAAAACTCTATGGAAGTCTTCATGGATGACTTCTCAGTCTTCGAAGACTCATTCGATCATTGTCTGAAAAACCTAGACAAAATGTTAGCTAGGTGTGAAGAAGTAAATCTAATGCTCAACTGGGAAAAATGCCACTTTATGGTAAAGGAAGGCATTGTTCTCGGTCACAAGATTTCTCAAGACGGACTAAAAGTTGATAGGGCCAAAATAGAAACCATATCCAAACTTCCACCGCCAACTTCAGTCAAAGCCATTAGAAGTTTTTTAGGTCACGCAGGTTTCTACCGCCGTTTCATAAAAGACTTTTCAAAAATCTCTAGACCTATGACCAAACTTCTGGAAAAAGACGCACCATTCGTCTTCTCTGAAGAATGTGTTGAATCATTCAACACATTAAAAGACAAACTTGTCAACGCACCAATCATGACTACACCCGATTGGACCCTTCCATTCGAAATCATGTGAGATGCAAGTGACTTTGCAGTTGGAGCCGTACTCGGACAACGCAAAGAAAAACACTTTCACCCAATTTACTATGCAAGTAAAACTCTAAACGATGCACAAGAAAACTACACCACAACAGAAAAAGAGTTACTAGCAGTAGTATTTGTCTTTGAAAAATTTAGATCTTATCTAGTTCTTTCCAAAACCATAGTTTACACCGACCATGCCGCAATACGTTACCTCTTCAATAAACAAGATGCCAAACCCAGACTCATTCGATGGATCCTATTACTCCAAGAATTTGACATTGAAGTCAAGGACAAAAAGGGAGCAGAGAATGTCGCCGCAGACCACCTTTCGCGCTTAGAATGCCCAACTCCTGAAGAACTTCACAAAGAAATTAACAACGATAATTTCCCACATGAAATTCGCATGCACATTCAAGCAGTCATAGAGGAAAAAGATGAAAGTCCTTGGTATGCCGACTTAGCAAATTACCTAGCTTGTAGAATCCTAAGAAAATGGCTTACTCATCAACAGCGGAAGAAATTCTTCTCCGATCTTAAGTTTTACTTCTGGTAAGATCCATACGTGTTTAGGATAGGTGCGGATCAAGTTATTCGTAGGTGCGTAGTAGGCAAGGAGGCCTTAGACATTCTCAAACACTGCCATGAAGGACCAACATGTGGACACCATGGTACCGCCACTACAGTCAGGAAAGTGTTTGATGCAGGATTTTTCTGGCCCACCGTATATAAAGATACACATACTTTGATCCAAGCATGTGATACTTGTCAAAGAGCCGGGAACATCTCATCAAAAAATGAGATGGCTCAAAAGGGCATTCAAATTTGTGAGATCTTTGATGTATGGGGAATAGATTTCATGGGCCAATTTCCTAACTGATTCGGAAATAAATACATCCTTGTAGCAGTTGATTATGTATCTAAATGGGTAGAAGCACAAGCTCTTCCCACTAATGATGCTCGGGTTGTAGTAAGATTTCTAAAAAGGTTATTTTCACGATTCGGTACTCCGAAAGCCCTAAACAACGATAGAGGTACCCACTTCTGTAACACTCTGATGGACAAAGTCTTAGAACGATATGGGGTTCATCACCGACTGGAAACACCATATCACCCTTAGACCAGTGGGCAAGTAGAGGTCTCGAATAGAGGAATTAAGAGAATTTTAGAAAGAACTGTAGGAATGAATCGCAAAAAATTGGGCAGAAAAGTTAGATGACGCTTTGTGGGCCCTTAGGACGGCCTACAAAACTCCCATAGGAACGACACCCTTCAAGCTCGTTTATGGGAAGGCATGTCATCTGCCAGTAGGATTAAAACACAAAGCCTACTGGGCCCTCAGAGCAGTAAACTTTGATCTAACGTCTACCGGAGTAAACCGGGAAGATCAAATTCGTGAGCTCGAGGAATTGAGGACATTGGCCTACGAAAATTCCTGGTCTTACAAGGAAAAGACTAAACGCCTACACGACACCCATTTAAAAGGAAACAAAAAATTTCAAACTGGCGATCGTGTACTATTATACAACGCTCGTTTACGTCTTTTCCAAGGAAAACTGAAATCTCGATGGATAGGTCCATACAGAGTTGAATCATTTTTTGACTATGGGACAATCGAAATTTCAAATTCAAATGGCCAAAAGTTCAAAGTAAATGGACATCGATTAAAGCCATATATCGACGGTCCACTTGAAGAAGTTCTGGAGGTATTAACCCTCCAACTCCCTGAATAAGAAATCAAGGAAACAAGGTCTGGCCAAGACCTTCACAAAACTAGGCTTTGTAAATAAATTATAAAAAAAAAAATTATATAAATCTAAATCCACGGGGGCGTGCTCCTCATTGGTGGTCTCTGACATCAAAATCATACGTGGACGTCTAAGAACGTCGATTTCATATTAGTCAACTTTCATTGAAAGAAAGAACAAAGCACGGTCCCGTGCCAAAAATTGCGGGCCGGCATCTTCGCTGCAAAAATCTCAGTTAGACTGGTTTGTAACAGAATTGTCAGAGCAAAAACACGGGGGCGTGCTTCGAAGAGCACAGGGTCGTGCTTGGCTTGCTGGTTGGTTATAAAAGGCACCTTGTGTCATTGCATTCTTTGCACAAACCAAAACCAAAACCAATAACCTCTGAAAATTCAATATGCCAACTGAGATGAGTGAAGTAATCCCCATTTCCCGACATCCGAGAAACGATGCCCGCCATGTTTCCAAAACCGAGCTTCTCTTGAAACTTCAAGAACTCGTTAAAGAACTCACTAAAATGTATCTCCTTGCTGAGATGCGTCTCGTTCAACTCACCGAATCAGTGGAAAACATGAAAATGGAACTCCGAGAAATCAATGAAAAACTCCAGTTTAAGTTCTCGGTTTCACGTATTTTCCACCACCAGGACCATTCGGAGGAGGAGAGCCTTTCGGGGAACTCTAGGAATCTTAATTTTCTGTTTTATGTGTAAACAAGTGCATTAAGCACAATGTGTTAGGACTTCGGGCTTAACCCGAATATTTTCTATTTCTAGGGAAACCGGGCTTATCCCGTAATTGTTCTAGGACTTTTATTTTAACGAAAAGTAATTTTTAGATGACCAAACTTCTAAATTATCATAATAAACGTCATTCTAAGAATTCCAGATTTCGCATCTTGCTGAAAATTGCAAGAAAATTCACCGTGACAAAACGCACGGGCCGTGCTTTCCTAAGCACGAGGTCGGGGTCACCCCAGAATCTTCAGCATGATACGCGCTGACTCCGTACAATCCTCTGAATCAGAAACATTTATCCCTCTCGCAGCACGGGGCCGTGCTTTTGAAGCACAGTGCCGTGTTCAACTCTCAAGTCTCTATATAATGCATGCATAAACTCACTATTCCATTCACACCAAACACAACTTATGGAAGGAAAAAGGGTTGAATGGAGGCCAGTAAGAAAGGGGAAACAACATGAATCCTCCTCATACCTTGAGGAGGAGGTCATGAGACTCCAATGCATCATAAGAGATCAAGTTGAGAGCAACATGCAAACCGAAGCTCGAGTAGTCGAGTTAATTAACAAAGTCGACCTGCTTAGGTTTGAGAACTTCCATGTTGTGGATGGCCACCACAAAGATGTGACTTCCAAACTTAACTTTCTCAACCGAGAAATCGTTACGCTCAACAAAAAGCCTGACGAACTTTTGGAAGCCAAATGAGCACCACTACACATCCAGGACTTGTTCGGAAATGGTGATCGTTGAAGTTCTGACTTTGTTTCGTGTTGAAGTTGTTCCCGCTAGTACTATGTGTTAGGATCCAAGAGTTGTTGTTGTACTTTTCATTATATCTATTTTAATTATGTCTTTAGTTTTATGTTTCATGTTTTAATGAAGTTTAGGATTTTTACATACTGTCTCAAACTAAATAGAAAATAAAACCAGTTAAAAACGAACCAGCTCGACAAATAAATAAAATTCAAACGAATACTGTCTGCACTATGCAGCACGGTACCGTGCCTCTAAAAGCACGGGGCCGTGCTTTTGGTCCCAGAGAAGTTACGAGTTTTAAATTATTAAAATAACCTTTTCCAACCACCAACCCTAACATTCACTACGTTTCTGGACCGAAAACCGCCGACCATCTAATATTTCGCTAATTACTTCATCAAATCTTTAATTCAAAACCTAAGGTATGTTAATTTAACAATTGCATTGTTCAAATTCACCATCTTTAGGTTTAGTTTAACCCTAAAATCACTCAAATCGACCAAATCGGGTCAAAACCCGAAAGGATATGGGTTATTTTGCTAGTATAAGATGAATAAATTGTTGAATGTTTGATGGTTAGGATTTAATTGAAAGGAACAATTCGGGTTTTGGGTGTTAGCATAAATAACCGACACACCGTTAAACCTAATTGATACAACCAGTTAGAAACGAGGATTCGAGTCTGAGTAGAAATTAGTATTAAAAACACGAGCCGTGCCCAAAACAACACGAATCGTGGTCAACCAAAAGTCAAACATCAAAGGAAAACTGAACCAGAAGCAACAGCACGGGGCCGTGCTTCTGGAAGCACGCCGCTGTGCTTTGCCCTCTGTTCCAGCAAATTGAAATTTTTTTACGAATTTTGACTAATTCGGGTGTAAATTGCAGATGGTCGAGTATGGAGAAGATGTTCATGCATTTCTAGTCTTCACCGGACATGATACAAGAAACAGACAAGCCAATGCAAGGCTAAGCTACCTGAACAGACAAATCCCTGAACCAAATTTCTATGCTTGCCAAGACACACTACGCCAAGTCAATCAATGGAACCGATACAACACATTTGTGACTGAGTCGTGGAAGAGGGTCTTTGAGCAAACAGGAGAGGCGGTGACAGAACTAACAAAGGAATTATTGGCATCCTTTAACATAAAGAAAGAGAATTTGGATATGTGGGATGAGGATGCAATTGAGTTTAGGTGTGGCTGTGTGTGGTGCACAACTTCTTTCACCCAACTCGGGATTGATATGGGAATTTACACGAAAGAGGAGACAGAACAAGAGATCTAGGCCTACGCAAAGATAGCATTTGAAGTGGTAGACAATAATGAGATTGGGGATACACAGGCACGAGCATGGGAATTGCTAGGCTTCGAGGATGAAACAAATCACGCAAACAGTTCAAGAAGTATCGCCTTAAGAGATCCACTCATGAGATATATTCACCGACTGCTAAGCCAAACAGTAACAGCACGTAAAAAAAATAATAAAGGAGTGGTGAATTTACTGGATTTGTGGGCACTTTACTGCATAAGAAATAGGACTGCTTGCAATATTACTCATCTTTTCTGTCAACTTTTCAGAACAAATGCAACCGCTGAAAGCTCGAATACCCCAATCTTCGGCGGTGCATGGATTTATAAGCTTTATGAGGCGTATCATGCAGACAGGGAAGGAACAGAAAGCCCGAAACCCATGCCGCTTAACCTCAGTCTTTGTAACAAAATGGAGATAGCACAAATATTTAATGCAATCCCAGAGACTTGGAGGTTCATCAACAGCCGCGGCCACATTTGGGACCCGGAAAGCAAGTTGGAGGTGATGATGGAGGACGAACGAAAAGACAAAATAGAGGCACAGATTGCAGCTGAATACGCACAAACAAGGATTCGTAAACCATACACAGGTAACTGATGACTGGTGACACTGGTAGGTCGGGCACGGGCATGGGTTGGTAGTATTTTATGAACTTCTTATGTGTATTTTAAACAATTTACTTTCTGTCCTACTTGTTGGTTTGTTTATGTGTTGGTTTGGATATTTTTTATTGTCGTGGGTGCCAAAGACATTATGGTAGGTACTAATATTTCCCGATAGGGCAAGGGATGGATGATTCCATACCCAATTTTCAGCAGTTTATGCTTGGTTGTTTGTGGTTGTTTGCAGTTTTATATTATATAGGTACAAAAACAGGAAAACGGACAATAAACAGGGGACGCTCTGTCAAAATTTCGTTAACCCGTAGGGAAGTAAATCTCCATTTTAACCATGACACTCAATTAGAATTTTATATTTTCATGAATCTTTTCACATTGAGGACAATGTGAGATTCAAGTGTGGGGAGGGGAATTACTTGACCAATTGTTTGTTCAAATTAATTATAAAAATTCTCTAAATAAACAAATATTTTTGCAGCAAACAAAGATTATTTTAAAATCTAAACCTTAACCAAGAAAATTTTTTTGCAAATAACCAATCATTACAAAAAAGTGAAAAAGTAAAAAGAAGTTTTGTAATAGTGGAAATAAATTTATGCAAAATATGGCGTTAATACCCAATTCCTTCGTTATTGTGAGATAAACCTCATGCCATATAATATTTTTTCGGAAGCTTTGAGTGAGTCATATGTTTCGTGTGATTTAGAACTTGTCGCAATTATTCATTTCAAGGCCGCACGAGGCGTTGTATAAGGAAGAAGGTAACATTGACACAATTCCATCAAACCCATTACCAAATTACAAAACCCAAAAACCTTAACCAAAAACCCTATCATTTTATCCCTCTCACCGGTAAAATACAACACTGGTCTTTTACCGGCAGACCCTAAAGAACTAGAAATGCATTCTTTCGATTTCAATTCCCTTTGCTGCATACACTTCACAAAACCTAGGTTTCCTCCCGAACATAGGGAGAGAATCTTTCTCTTTAGCAATGAGGTGAGGAAAAAGTGGCGCCAAGATGAACAAAGGCCACCATTCTGTGGAATTTCCAAAAACGCAATGAAGAGAAGAGCAAAAATATATGAATGATGCTTAGGTTGCGGAAACTAGTCCCACGAAGGAATATGTAGAAAAAGTCAAACTCAGTCTCAGCATGAATATACCGAACTAATGAGGATGGGGGCTATTAGGCTCAAAGCCGAACGATCCATTAGAGTTGGAATTTATGTTCAGAACAGGATTGAGGAAGAATTGATCCACATCCTCGATAAAACTGGTCTTAACGATCTGACCTTAAAAGAGTCATTAGGTATATGTTAAATATATATATATATATATAGGGTGGAGTTAAAATAAGAAGTGGAGTTTGTGTAAGAAGTAATCTGGTACGTTAGATATGTTGATCTGATGGTGGATATGGAAAGTGTGTTTATTGTGCAGTGTGTCTTATTTTAGTTGTAGTGTGTTTATTGTGTGGTGTGTTTTATTAGATATAATGGTGAAAACTCACTTTCTACACTTCTTAGGAAAAATCTACTTTTTATTTTAACCTTGCTATATATATATATATATATATATATATATATACATATTTTCGGAGAAAAGGAGCTAACCAATGAGAACATCTCAAGATTCCTAATAATAAGTGGAAGTTGTATTTACCATCCTCATTAACTTAAACCCTTGAACCACCACAAAATACCAAATCACTACTCACACAAAACCAAACCATTTTACCTTCTGATCTATGCAACCCTTTAAAATGTGGAGATTTGAACTTGTAACAAGCTTATTTATCATAGGTTGCATGTTGACTAGAGCGTTCACATACATACATCACAGGTATTATCAGATATAAAACCGAGTGTGAGTGAACATTGTGAGAACGTGACGTGTTGCATAAACGAAAGCTCATAAAAACAAAAGCTCCTTCTTATTTATCACTAACATAAATTGGTTATTTTGTTTCATCTTCTTGTAGCTCACTTGAGGGATGGTTATAATCTAAGCTTGCTGTTTTTAGAGGATATTTATAAGAAGATTGCTTGAGGACAAGCAATGTTCAAGTGTAAGGATGTTTGATGTACATAGAAATATACATCTTTTCGGCATAATATAATCTCTAAAAACTGTAATTTCTATCAAATAACATGGCATAAAAGGCTACTTATCATAAAAAAACATAATTTCAGGTGAAACCAAGCCCCAAACGAAGAAACAAGCAAAAAGACAAAGAAAAACAGAAGAAAACACAAGAAAACAAAGAAACACGCCCCCATGCCTCAAGAAACACGCCCCCATGCTTTTGAACACAAGAAAACACAAAATCTGGAAGCAAAAGCATGGGGCCGTGCCTACCAAACACGGGGCCGTGGACGAGAACACAGAAAAGACAAAGAAGAAATAGCACATGTCACTAAAAACCACGGGGTCGTGGCCACCTTGCAGAAAAGACAAAACAAATCTGGCACATGTCATAAAATGCATGGGGCCGTGCCCACCAACCACGGGGCCGTGCCTCACACTAAAGATTGCCTATAAATAGTGGCTCATGTTGCACTCATTTGGGGTGCCTTGAAAAGAGTTCTATCCAGTTTTCACTTATAAAAACACACACTAACACTCACATTGAAGATCTAGTGAAGAGTTTGAAGGCTTGGAGGTCACCACCATCAACCATCATTACCATCATTAAGAAAGAAGATTCATCTACAATTGGTTAGATTGTTCCAAGTTTAATCATGTATTTTTTATCATCATTCATCTTAATGTTTATCATCATGCTCATTATGAGCTAAACTCCTTTTACCATCTAAAATCTATGAAGAAGCTTTGTTTTACTTGATAATTAATCAAGACATATGATGTAGTCTAGTAAAGTACATGGTTATATTACAATTATCTTTTGATGAGAAATGTTTCACCATCTTAAATCACTAATTCAAAGTTGGTGGTTGTCAATTCTATCTCTCGCACACAAAACATAATCTTATATTGAACACGCAAGGATGGTCAAGGAAAAAAATGCCATTTTTAATGATTTTCTATCAGTTTTTATATAAGGTTTGACTGACATGACAATCTAATACCTATTGTTGATTGGTTCTTCATGTAAGTAATAGAAAACATGATAAATATTAAACCTATGAACCTGTTATAGCAGTGAGAGTAGTAACCGCAACAGAGAAGGATGTAGACGACATGGTTGTCAGCTTGGTCGAGTTCCCCTTTAGGATGTATAGTTAAGGATGGTGTTAGGGTTCTTGAGAGGAACCCAGTTTAGAAGAGAGGAGACACACAAAATTGTTATGTGTGTGTGATTAGGTTATGATGTTAATATTTATTTCTCTATATATACACCCAAGGGGAAACCCTTTTTTAGTTAGTAAGGGTAATATGGCCCATCAACAATTCCCAAACTAATATATGATAAGGTATAATTAATATTTTGATCTAATATAATATAAATGATAATGATGGCCATATTAATAAATATATAATATATATTTATTCTTACATTTTCCCACTTGGCCGAGTAATCATTTATTATGAGTATTAGATAAGTCGGATCAGGAGTTAACACTCATTTTAGCTTTAAAATTAAACTGGAGCAGAGAAATATAGTCATTGAATTGAACATCAGCTCAAGACCCTCATTAATCATACTGCAGTCCTTATTTAAAATCTAAGTGGTTATGATCAAAATTTTCAAGTAAGCCCTTCAGAACATTTAATTTGTGTATTAACTCGTCTATATGTCATTATGCATGCAGAACATATTAAGAGACGTACAAAATCAAACTTGATGAGGAAATTTAATAGTTAATCATTCATATAATGATATGCAGTTGCGCATAGTCATCAATAACCCGCCATTATTATAAGTGATTCATAATATTTATGGGTTAGACTTTTAGTTATCGGATCCTTAAGCATATCATGAATGTATTCGATACGAAAATTTAGATTCCTCAATTCATTCATTAACGAATAAGTAATTTGATATCGAAATTTTAATGCAGCACTTCTCGAACTGTTACTGTTTGAGAAAACATGGTAGCTGACTTTATCACAGTAAATCTTCAATATATAATTTATATAGAGTTAATAAACTTATGAGTCCACTGATAAATTTTCAACAACATTTATTGCTAATTGCATTGAGATTAATCAACACATTATGTCATTATAACTTAGATTGTTGTTATCAGTTCATTATGACTCCTCAATGAGATAGATTTATCTGCTAACATAAGAATATATCCCGAAAATTACATTTTCTCATCTCCGAATATGACAAAGTTTAGAGTAATCTAACGGTTTAAATTCTCACTTCTTCTTTTTAAATTATAGTATTTCGTTTCCTTTAAAGATATCTTAGTACTCTTTTAGATGCTTCACATTAATCTAGACATATCTAGTGTGTTGCAATTTAGAGTAATATCTAAACGAGTATAGACTTGAACTTATATAAGGCTTCTACTTAATGAAGCATAAGGAAGTAATCTATGTGTTCCTATTATCCTCTAAAGTAGAGCAGTATTGTTTGTAACATATGTAAAGAATATATCTGATATCTATAATATCAAAGTGTGTGAACAATGCTTTAACTTATGTAACATACACTTGTCAGAAAAGGTCATCTATATAAGGACAAGTTTGTATTTAGTTACACCCACTCATTTTAAGGTATTTACAGTAATCCACTTGGCTTTTTGATGAAAATAATTGTATAAATATTTCATCACATTTTGATGTTTGCATTAACCCATATATGGATTTTATTGACTTACAGACTAAATGTTCTTTGACCTTCAGTATAGCTTTTAGGTTTGTTTTATGAACATATAAATATGTAAGCTAGTTGTTAGGGAAAGTTGTTTCAATGTTCATGTCACACCCCGGCCAAAGGCGGCGGAACATGCTGGGGTGCAACGTGATTGGACAAATACACAAGACACTATTTAAAGTGACAATATTTAATCAACTCATTTTATTTCATAAATCAATAAACAACACATCTCGTTCATACAAACAAATTGAATACAAGTAACAATTATATTGTTCGTTTTACTAATATCCTAATAGTGTTGGTAACGTTTTTTGTCAAGTCCTCGAGTCAACAAAAGTCAAACTGTAACATGTCATAAAATAAAGTTTGTCAACACAAAGATTGGTGAGCAATTCATAAGTTTGATCATATAAGTACATAGTGATAAAAAACCATAAAACTTGTATACGAAACAATAAATAAAAGCAACAACTTGGATAAATAAATATCGCTAATAGAATTACGTTAGCGACACCTAGCTATAAGGGGATGCCAAATAGTCTAGGATTTTATAGTTATCGTTAATTGCATTACGTTAACGACACCTTGCTATAAGGGGATGCCAAATAGACTAAGATTTTATAGTTCCACCAACCAAAAGCGATAAACACATAGGCTTATAATCATAGAACACCAACTCGAGCAATTATATAAGTAAAGTATACAATAACGTTTGTGGGTTAAGATTCAAGTATAAAGCATCTAGTTGAATAAGTATGAAATGTCACCCCAAAACAAAAGATGGAAAACGGGGTATGAAAGTACTCACGTTCAAGTAATAAACTTGAAAGATGATAATTTGGAGATTTGCCGGAACGGCGAGTTTAACGAATAATGCATAAGGAAAGAAGTCTTGGATTTAGAAAGGTTGTCTTGAAGATCTTTAAAAAAATAATTTTAGCGAAAAGTAAACAATTAATGTTCAAGGTTTAAAATGTAACTATTTAAGAATTTATAATAATAACCCTTTAAAATGTAAGTTTGCTCGAAACTTTTTTAAGGTATCTAACCTTAATATTTACTTAACCTATGTTAAGTAATAAGGTGGGAACAATGCAAAGATGCAAGTTCCTTAGGGATAAAGATACTAAAACGGGTCTTTAACGAGTGTTTCGGGTTGTTGGTTCGGGCCTTGATAATTGGTCAAACCCAAAGTCAACTTTCCAAAATAATGAATGTTATGAGATAACTTAATAAAACTTATTAAGACTTAACCAAGTATGTAGTTCTATTGTTTTAGAACTAACAACGCACGTTAAGCGAGTGTTCAGTTTTGTCGGTCCAAACTATGTTATCAGATCAAGTTGGATCCAACATTTCCAAGTACTTAAAAATAATTAAAATCAGTTTGTAAACTATTTTTAAAGAAATATGCAAGTCTTGATAGCTAAAAACACACTTGTGTGTCTTAAGCGAGTAAAAATCAGATTGGTTCGGTTTCCATCTCACAATACGTTCCTTGATGGTTTCCATATGCCCAAATATCAAGAACTTGTACAATAATTTATAAATGGTGAAACTTAAGCTTTACAACCAAAAAGTTAACAAGAAAGTCTTTTAAATGAAAGTTCGGTTTGGTTCGGGTTCCATCTCATAATATGTACCTTGATGGGTTCCACATGCCCAAATATTAAATAATTTGTAAAAATGATTTTAGAAACTTAAGTCTAACATAAAGCATGTTTAAAACAATTATTTAACAAAACTAGTAAATAGGTTCGGTTTACGGTTTGGACAATTTACGGTTAAACCAAGGTTAGTCTCTACAAACCCACACCATGGAACTTCATAAATATGACTGATGTACATAGAAATATACATCTTTTCGGCATCAAATAATCTCTAAAAACTGCAATTTCTATCAAATAACATAGTATAAAAGGCTACTTATCATAATAAAACATAATTTCATGTGAAACCAAGCCCCAAACGAAGAAACAAGCAAAAAGATGAAGAAAAACAGAAGAAAACACAAGAAAACAAAGAAACACGCCCCCATGCCTCAAGAAACACACCCCATGCTTTTGAACACAAGAAAAGACAAAATCTGGAAGCAAAAGCACGGGGTCGTGCCTACCAAACACGGGGCTGTGGACGAGAACACAGAAAAGACAAAGAAGAATTAGCACATGTCACTAAAAACCACGGGGCCGTGCCTATAAACCACGGGGCCGTGGCCACCTTGCAGAAAAGACAAAACAAATCTGGCACATGTCATAAAAATGCACGGGGCCGTGCCCACCAACCACGGGGCCGTGCCTCACACTCCAGATTGCCTATAAATAGTGGCTCATGTTGCACTCATTTGGGGTGCCTTGAAAAGAGTTCTATCTGGTTTTCACTTATAAAAACACACACTAACACTCACATTGAAGATCTAGTGAAGAGTTTGAAGGCTTGGAGGTCACCACCATCAACCATCATCATCAACCATCATTACCATCATTAAGAAAGAAGATTCATCTACAATTGGTTAGATTGTTCCAAGTTTAATCATGTATTTGTTATCATCATTCATCTTAATGTTTATCATCATGCTCATTATAAGCTAAACTCCTTTTACCATCTAAAATCTATCAAAAAGCTTTGTTTTACTTGATAATTAATCAAGACATATGATGTAGTCTAGTAAAATACATGGTTATATTACAATTATCTTTTGATGAGAAATGTTTCACCATCTTAAATCGGTAATTCAAAGTTGGTGGTTGTGAATTCTATTGGCATTCGTTCATGATCGATTCATGTTCTTGAAAGATAGAAATACTTTGATACATTATCGAAACACGGATCCTTATATTGTACTTAGAAATGATGAGATATAAGTTATGATGTATTTCTCTAAACCTTGGTAATCCGAAAATGGCTTTGCTTAGGATATCAAATTAGTTAAAGAAATCATATCTTAACGGAATGTATAATTATAACTTACATAAATCAACCAAGGGGAGGTTGTGTGATGAACTACAACCACCCGAAGTTGTTAGAATTGGTGTTTGAGAAATCGAAATCAATCCTAATCTTTCTACTTTACGAAACTACTTGCCAACTTAAATTGACATCATTGAGATGGCATGACATTTGGAAAGGGTGGACTTTAAAATGCGCATGCTATCTCCTTAATGCCAAAGATGCTCACTTAAGGTTTAAGGAGCTATCTATCATATATTGCTATGGCAAGTTTATCATATGTCTAAATATTAATTATCATTGTTAAAATGGAGGGGATTCTTGATCTTAGATGGTAACCTTCGCATAATTGAACAACTCGTTTAGAATTTCTTGTCTTGGTCACCTATATATTATATATAAGTATTTACATTTTATAAAAAGTTCAAAATTAACCCCAAAATGATTAAAACCTCCGATTAAAGCAAAACAACGATTTATTATTAGAAACCTTTGTTTCCACGGATCGATACTTGGTTCTTACCAATACTATTCTACATATACGATGGGTACACTTGTGTGTATTTAGTCTTTGTAGAAATCACTTTTATACATTTAAAACACGATCTTGTGCAAAAGCAACTCATTCCATCCATCATATTTTATACCACATGCACGCACGCATCAAGTTTTTGGTGCCGTTGCCGGGGACACGGTATGTTTCTAAGAACGATCCAAGTTTTAATTTAATCATTGTCTATAATTGTACAAATTTTTAACTTCTATTTTATTTTACCTTTAATTTTTTTTTACAAAATATTAAAATATATAATTTTACGGCTAACCTACATTTGACATTTATTTACCTTACCTTTACTCTAGCTTAATTAATTTAGACCTTAATTTAGTTTAGTTTAAAATAGCGTAGCATAACTCGTTTAATATTAGACTAACTTAGACTAATCTTAGCATAACTCGTAGTTTAATATTAGACTAACTTAATCTAGGCGCAGCGCGACGGCCTTCCTTGCCCTGGCCGCGTGGCGCGGCGTGCCCAGGAGGGCTGGTCCAGCTCGTCTAGCATGGTTCGTTTCGCGTCCAGAAGTTCGTTTTTGATGTAATTTGAGCGTTTTAAAGGCGTTTTCGAATCTGTAAAAGGGGTTTTCAAATTGAACATGTGGGAATGATTTAGTAACATAAAATCCAATATTTTATATATTTGAAATGTTCGGGATATAAATCGGGTCGATTTACGTGATAAACGAATACACAAACGAATACAAATAGAACCCGAAATTGACGAATGTCACAGTTCATCTAACGTAGCTTTTTAACTATTATAAGCTACTTGAACAGTGATGATCCTCAAAGAAAACTTTTTTAATATAGGTTAGAAGATTCTTTGATGATTTATTCACTTTTAAATATACCCTTTAACAATCAATCGTGCTTCTTTGTGTCTTAACGTTTGTGTTATGATTTAATTTAGTTATGAACACCCTTAGGTGTTTCAACAAAATCTCAAACGTTATTTAGACTTGAAATTATTTTCTAATAATAGATTTATTCACACATAAGATTGATTGATGATAATGGTTTAATTAGAAGAGGTAGGATCAGTAAACTTTCCAACGTCCATTTCAACTTAGTTAGGGAGGTTACATAATCATCAAAGTTAGTTGGTTTTAAAACCTAGATGACCTCCTCAGTTGATTATTGGGTTTATTAGAACTTTCCATTTTATGAATTAGCTCGTGGTTAGGTTGCTATCATTTTCAGGATACTAAGTGTGTAAGAGTTGGTGCAGTATGGTGTACAAGAGGTGTAACTGGAGTTAAATTTGGAGTAAAATTTAATGACTCTCTTCCCCTCGCCTCTTGTACTTTTAACAAGTCATTATAAGGACTTTTACTGCTCCCACTAACCTTAGAAACCCTTAGGAAATTAGCATGCTTAGGGTCAGTATTTAAATGTCAATAGATTCTAATAGAGAAACAACTTAATGATGAAAGTCGTCGTAGTTTCTCTTGTGAGGATTATTTTAGTAAGAAATCGGAGTATGCCCACATTTAAGAAACAATAAAACTTTTGTAAGAGTAATAATAAATTTTAAATATATAAGTTTGGATGGAATAGTGTTGTGATGGAGCAGTGTCTTGTACAAGAGGTTTAATTGAGATAATATCAAGTTTTCACTTCCCCACCTCTTGCAAATCTTGTAAGTTATGATTGAGACACTTAAGGCTCTCACTAATCTTTAATATCTCTATGAAAAATACAAGGGAAGTTTCAATGATGTACATGACATGGGAATCTGTCATATACATGTCAGACTTGATTTGATTTCATTAACGTCCAGATGTCATAATAAACTAGAATGACACGTTTAGAATAAATCGTAATAAGTATATATTTATGGATCTCTTTAAGACCGTGGACTATATAAGACATATTAGATATAAGTAAATAGCCTTTTAAATGATAAAAAAAATTATGCCTGAATATTCCGTTTGAATAATTTCCACTGGACCCATACTTATTTCTTATGCCAAGTAATGTTTAGAATATCTAACACATTATTTAAATTCACTAAAATGACATTATATGAAAAATCACCATCATTAACAATGTCATGATTTCTCATGAAAATTTGTTTTAATGGATGAATTTTATAGGTCTCATTTGTCTTTTGTTAAATTCTTATTTGCATGATAACACAAGTTGTGAAAGCATGTAGTATCATCTAATTATATTTTATAAATGTTTCAATCTAGATATTGATAACAAATAATATGAGAGTTTAAGGTAAGAGTGACTTTATGTTGGCTATGCAAACCTCATAACTGTCATAATGTAGCTTAAGTATTGATACTAAATTCGTATTAATCTCCAGAATATTTTAGGTGTCATAAAGCGTAATTAAAAGACGTTTATCATGGTTCTAATAACCTTAACATGTAAATTGTTACTGACACTCGTGTTAGTTATTTGTTGATTTCGGGTAAACATCGAACTAACTCAACCAATCACGTGTTGATGGGAATATTAAGGGTGTGTTTGGGATTGCTTATTTAAGTGAAAAAGGACTTTTGATTAAAAGGACTTATAAACTTATGAAATTTTGAAAAAAGGTTTTTAAAAAATTGTTTGGATTAGCTTATGTGTTGAGGAAAACCAAAATGATCAAAAGGGACACTCTTTTTTAAAAGGAATGTAATGGGGTTTAAAGGTGAGAGGAGTGTAATAGGTAAATCAAACTCATTAAGTTAATAAGTTACATATTCTTAACTTTTCAAAACCCCCTCTATTTTGCCTTCACCATAAGTTAAAATCCATAAGGCCTTATGGTTTGCCAAACACCTTATACACCTTATTAACTTTTGAAAAAGTTAATAAGTTATAAGTTGATGAAAATAAGGAATCCCAAACACCCCCTAAGATTAGCAGACTTAACTATCATTTATACAACTATCAGTTTTAGCCAGTTGTTCTTTTCAATTATGGATAGTCTTGTATTGCCTATGCCTAATCTAATGACATATTTGCAATAAGACTTCTCCTAAGAGAACCTAAAGCTGGAAGTAATACTTGTATTTTGTCTATGAACCTTAGAATTATCCCCTTTTAAGTTTTAGTGGTGTGAGTTGAATAACATCTTATTTCCAGTACTAGACATTTATTACATAAGTTGTTGATCAACACACTCGTTTTCCTTTGGTACTTCTAAGTGTTATAGTTGATTCTTAAAGCACCAAATTGTACTATTGAAAATTTTAGTATGTAATGTACTATAAAATTGTACTTATTTTCATGTGTGAACCCTTAATTTTATGGGTCATGATATTGTACATTATGATGTATTCAGGGATACAATTTAACCTTATAGTTAGAATTTAGAAGGAATGCATGCATCTTATGAGTTATTTTGATTAGTCTTAGGAAAAAACTAAATCAAGAATAACTCTAGTGATAAAATTTATTTAAATAAGTTCTTGATTATCATTATCATAAGAGACATTATACATGACTCATGCCGTTGGGGGTGGGGCCCACCCTTTTTCCTCCTTTAGCGCCCATTGTTCTGACCACCTTTCTTCACCGCGACCCACCACCAAGGGCGCCCCTTGGTGGTGTTCCGCACCCAAAGGCGTCCATCATTGTCCTCCATCGCGCCCATAGAGGAAGGTCTTAACGAAAACACGTAGCCTTATAAAATATATATTATTCCTCTCACATCAGTTGTATTGTCCGTGGATGCGGTAGATATGGATTCACCAAAACTCAGGATGAGTAGATATTTGAACCAAAATAGCACACTCGTATGTCATATTCACAACGTGTTGGTACATTTAGGAGGGAAACTGAAGCAAATTCCAATACAAACATAAAAGTGTGAGTACATTTTGTCATCTTCAATAAAGCAAGCCAGATAAAGACAGAAAATCATTCACTTCCACATACCATATCACAAGTAAAAAAGGGAAAAAGAAGAGGCTTTGAAAGCTACATATTTTCATATTCAAACCAACGTACAACTCTCAGCATGATGTACAAGTCACTTCTTGACCTAAACTAATCAGGCAACTTGCTAGCATTTGAACTTCTTGGTGGCAAACCTACATTAAAAGATGAAGGATCTTGAAACTTATGTTGATCTTTCTTTGACCAAAGCCAGATCTTGGAAACAGAAAAGCTTTCACCTTTACTTGTGCTACTAATTTTCTTTCCATCATCACTCCCAACTCCCATTTCTTTTTTTCCAAAATTACCCTTATCAGGGCAAAACACCAGTTGCAACTCAGATTTTCCCACCACATACTCATAAGATCCCATTGAAAAACACCTTCTTGCATCAAGATTCATATTACTATTACTAGTCTCGCCAACTTCTTTTTCATCACCATTTGTGGCTCTAAACTTGCCAAGTCTAACTGGAAACACCCTCTTTTTCAGATTATCATCTTCTTCTTCATGTAAATCATCAAACTGGTAATCAAGCATTGAACTTTCTGTTTCAGCAGGATTAACAAGGGTTCCTCTGCATAATGGGCAAGTTGAATTTGAAAGCAACCATGTGTCTATACAGTTAACATGGAAAGCATGACTGCATAAAGGTAGCAGTCTCAACTTATCATGTTGTGAGAACTCACAAAGGCAAACTGCACAGTCAAAAGGCTCATGTAGTCCCATTAATTCTTTGTAAAGAAAGACTGGTAAAGCATCAATGAAAGCTTGATCCAACCCTGAATCATGAAGAGTGAAGAGCTGCTGTAACTGCCTCTCATAAGCCACATCATCAGTGTTGTTAGTCTCTTGAAACCTTGAAGAGTGCTGTTGGGAGTTTGATAATCTTTTCTTCTTGATGAGGTGTCTTAGAATAAGGTGAAGTAAAACACATATTAACAAGACAACTCCCAACACAATTACTAGGTTTCTAGTGAAAATTAAGGTGGGATTAGGCCTCTTATGAGTGTTGGAAGATGAAGGGGGAGGTGGGTAAGATTCAAAATTTTGTTTCATATCGATCCGGCGCATGTTAGCAGAGATGAAAAGTGCTATCAAGAAAGGATTTTTAATTTAATTGAATTCATTGAGGTGTTGTTGGACCGAAACCCTGTTCAAGAATGCAATTTAAACACTAATTACACAAAATTACAAGTGATATCTGATCATGAAAAATGTTACCAAAATCATGAATCTTCTTATGTGGATGTCAACAGTCAAGAAATGATTTTTAATCAACTGGACCAATACCCTGTTCAAGAATGCAGCAATTTAAACACTAATTAATAATTAGATGAAACCCACTTGAAATGCTAAAATTAAAAAATTGAATTTAAAAAGGGACTTGTAGCAATGAAGATGAAGAATTTAAACTACCCACATCAGTAATCACAAAACCCATACAGAAAAACCAAGAATTGTTGAAAAAAGAAATGAAAGGGGGTTTTGTATATTGGGTGAGCGTGCGCGTGCGCGTGCGCGTTTTGGTATGAATCATGATACCTGGAAACTTCCAAAAAGAAATCTTATTAGGCCCATGGTAAGAGGATCGGCAGGGGTCGTTTTGTAATTTGATAATGATTGTGATTAGGAAAGATGTAAGAAAGTATGATATTTAAACTTTGAAAAAAAGATGTGTGTTGTGTTGTGTTGTGTTGTGTTGTGTTGTTTACTAGGATTTTTAGCAAGTGGACCAACAATCATTACTTGGAATAAACGAATTTAGGTCATGATGACATCAATTCACATGAACACGTATGGGTTATAGCATCGAGGTGATTTTTGTTGGGAAAAATTCCTGAATTTTTACCCAAACTAGTGTTGGTGGAAAAACTATTTACCATTTTGGTGTTGATTAAAAAATATTACTAAACTAATGTTTTCTATTTATTTTGTATTAACCTTTTACTTTTACATTAAGTCATTAACAATAACATAATGGTCTTTTAATTTTCCTATTTAGTTAGTCAATTATCAATTTACGTATCATATGTTTTATATATTTTTATGCTAGTAATTCAATATCGTTTGTTTTATATTATTTTTTTCTCAGTCATCCTTATTTTACTAAATCAGATTTGAAAAAATTTTTTTGTTTTCATTTATTTAATTTTTTTTTTCAATTATCAATTTAGTTTTCGTTTCTCAGCCATCCTTATCGTTAGTTTTATATTATTTATTTCTTACTAAATCATATATGAAATTTAGCTTTTATAATTAATAATATTTATTTTAAAAATGTGTTTTTGAGTATGGTTTTGGTATCATAACGAGTATAACTGATACAAACTTGAGTTCAGGACGAATGTTTGGATCCAACCGAATATATGTCGAATAGACGCTGCAACGCTCGGGTTTTACCGATTTTTGTTGTTTTTTTGTTATAAATATGCTCATTTTGAGAATTTAATTTTTGGGTTTAATTCTGATTCCGTAACGAACCTACCATATACCAATCGTGCTAATGTAAACGCTTGGATTTTAACAACGTCGAGTTTTACCCATTTTTTAAGTTTTAAATATGTTCATTTTATTAAAAATCGGTAAAACCCGGATCTTGGCAGAACCCGAGCAATGCGGCGAGTATTCGACGCGAATTCAATTGATATTTGTTAGGTTCGTTAAGTACCATAACTAAATTCAAAAAATAAAGTCGTAAAATGACGATATTGGATTGATCGGATAAAAAATCATAACCAAGTAAAAAAAGAGTTAAGTGATTAAAAAAACACACACAAAAAAAGTTATTACCAAATTCGTAAATAACGATTTAAATAAAAAAGAAAAAAAAAGAGAAAGCAACTAAAAGAAGAAATAATAAGAAAAGATTCATAACTAAAACAGTTAAAAAATCAAGTGAAAAAAAAAAGACGATTTTATATTAATTGAAAAAAATATTAAAGAAATATAATATAAAAATAGATAATTTATGAATTTAACAAGAAAAGAGTTATATAGATTCTAATATGTTAATGTAAAAGTAAAAGGTTAATACAAAATAAATAATAAACACTAGTTTGGTAAATACTTATTAATCAACACCAAAATGGTAAATAGTTTTTCCATCAACACTAGTTTGGAAAAAAACTCAAAATTCCTATAATCTATTTTGTAATATCCGGAAATTCTAATATATAATAATAAAATAATATTATTTGATGTTGGAGAAAATTATTATCTTGAATAAATATTTAATAGTTAACATAGTAGACTTAGGAATAAACATGGACTTAGAGTAGTTACATGGGTCTAAGGTTCATGGGCTTGAGATATAAATACCTCTTAAAGCCACTAAAACCTAGATCTCATATTCTCCACCCTTTCCATATTTGCCAAACACACTAAAAAACACACTTCTCAACAATAATTAATACAATATTTAAACGCAAGATCCAACCGTTGAGTATTCGTTCGTGTTGAGTAACAAGAAAGATCTAGACCTAGCAATACACAAGATTCAAGTTTGAATCAAGCTCAAAAGATACGTTTCACGCTTAAAAGCTTATTCGTTTATATTCGGTTCGTTAAGGATTTCAAGATCTAGTAAAATAGATTTTTATAAATAAATAAAAGATCGAGCTTTAGTTTAACCAAGTTTGGATTCTTGGTTAATAGTAATAATATGGATAATGAAAATAAAAATAAAAAATAATAATAATAATAATAAAAACGTTTATAACAATAATCATAATAACAATAAATTGGATGTGTAAGGAAAGGAATGGAGTGAGAGGGGAAGTATGCTAGCAATGTATATAAGTAACTAGGTTAGTTACCCGTGTAGCACACGGGTTAGAATAAGTATTTTGTTTTAAATAATAACATAAAGTGAAATACAAAAAAAAATGTATCATATATATAAAGATATATTATACAATAAAAAAATTACTCATTATGAAATTTGGAAATAAAAAGTTGTTAGAAAATTCATAAATCATAAATTATTTCTTTTTTATTTTCTATATCAAAACTTAGTTGTAAATGACAACTTTTTTAAACCAACTCGCGAACCAAAACTCATTCTAATCTTAAACTGTTTTGACATGAACAATGTTTGATACTTAATCGGTTAAAGAAGCCACCCGTTTCGTATTGGTTACTTAAAAAAATCTAATATTAATAACTAATGCAATACATTTTATATTAAATAAATTAACATATTTATGATGATATTAATTCTTTTAAATTGAATGGAATTATTAAAAATTGAAAATGGAATATTAAAAAGAGAAACGTAGTTAATATGAGAGAGATGAGAGAAAATTTTATAAGGATCAACATAGTTAATATGAGAGAGATGAGGGAAAACTATTGGACTAAAACCGCAGATTTCGACAAACCTTAGAGACGAAAACCCGTGTAGAACACGAGTTAGAATAAATAAATTTGTTTAGATAATAACAAAATGTAAATATGTTCAAATGATATAAAGATATAATATACAGTAGAATAAATTACACATTACACAATATGAAAATGCAAAGCTGTTGAAAATTCATAAATATCTAAATACTTTTTTGTATACAATATTTGTAATTTTAACCTACATATCAAAATTAGTAGTTTCGTTTTGTTTTTTATTTCAACTTTAGATAATGAAACACATAACTTACTATGCGTTATAACAGGTTGTCTCAAAAACACATCAAACCATCTATAGTAATTGACTTTAGCCTTTATTAATCTTCATTGCAAAACAAACATAAAGTTATAATTTCTTTATTTGAAATTAATTATATTATCTAAATCAACGTAAAAATTTGTTACTTATAAAAGCTTAATATTAATAACTAATACATCATATTTATATAAAATTAAATGATATATCTTTGTTTGTATTAAAATTTTAAATTAAAAAATAACTATTAAAAAGAGAAAAAAATTGATTAAGAAAGAAAAAAAAAGTTAAATATAAAACTATTTATAAAAAAAGAAATGTATTTAATAAGAGAGAGAGGTGGAAAAATTTTGTAGGAATCTATCTTGTGTGATGACATGTGGCATTAAGAACCTTTATTTATTATATAGTATAGATTGAGAGGGGAACACTCGTGATTCGTGACCCGAACCCGAACTCCTAACAGCGAACAACTGGAAGTTAAAGGAAATTCGGGCCAGGCTTAGGGGTAGTAAGGTTGGGCCTGCCAAGACTGTTTTCATCAGTATCATCAGTAAATGGGTTGGGCCTGATTCATGATTTCTCAAGTGATCCATAGCAGACACAAAATAGGTCCAAGTTAGAGGTGCACAAATCGGTTAACCTATAACCGGTTATTTTGCTAAAAGTTTTTTTTTGGCGGGCATTAACCGCTCATACCGGTTTTTCGGTTAGGGTAGTAACCGATTTTGACCGGCTAGAGAAGCGGTTTTGACCGGTTAGGCCGGACCGGTTAACCGGTTAATAACCGGTTTTTTATAAAATAATAATTAAAAATAGGTTAAGCGGTTCGGTTAACCGGTTTATAACCAGTTTTGAAATCAAAAATACAAACCGGTTACTAACCGACGGTTAGGATCGGTTAGTAACCGGTTAGGATTGGACCGGTTACAAAATTGGTTAGAAACCGGTTAACCGGTTTTTGTGTGCACCTCTAGGTCCAAATGAAACTAGCCAACCACTTCATCAATTTCGTAAAGTCTCGTTAACTAAACCTGTTAAATTTATGAACTAGAAAGTCGTTGGTAACCCCGTTAAAGTTTATAGAAGAAGAATCTAAATAATAAATAAAAGAAACACAAAAGATAAGGACTTAATAATAATATTGTTAACACTAGTTAACCACAGTTAACTTGGATAGAGGGTTAGATGGATTAAATTAACATGGTTCGTTATCTACTTAACTTAGCTAACCCCGTTAGCTTAGTTAAGTTAATTTAACAATCTTCGTTAACTAAGGAGACCCCGCTAGATCAATGAGACTTATGTAACGAGCTAGTTTATCAAGTAAACTTAGTTAACTTAATTTACTAACTTTGTTAGTATTGTTAGTCATTATTACGGACAAATAACGCATACATATGTTAAACAGTTAGCTGTGTTCAATTAAAGAAAAGGACTACGATTAACTCCGAACGCTAAAGAACCCAGGTTAGTTTATAGCCACTTTTCTATGTTTATGTTTTCGGGAATGCATGCATACTCAATGTGGTAGTTCGATATTATATATTGTTTGTTTAGTAATATATTGGGCATTAAGAATGTAGAATGTGTACAATTATTAATTTATTTATGTTTGTACGTTATATATATTTATGATACATGAGATACGTGTAAGAAGGTGTATGTACGGTATGCGGGCTCTACGTCTAACATAGTAAGTTAGGATGTCAACTACCTCTAACTTCTGTTGGACATAGACTTGGCATGTGATAGCGTGGTTGGAATGTGGACCTTACACGTAATATAGATAATAGACATCAACGTTGATAAGGACTGTGGACCTTATACGTGTTGTAGAGATAGGTGTCAGCATAGGAAATGACTGCGGACCTTATACGTGCTGTAAATGTAATGTGGTAGCATAGGGGAGGACTGCGGACCTCGTGCGTGCTATGATATATGTGACAACATAGGGAAGGACGGTGGACCTTGTACGTGCTGTTAATGTATGATGGTATAGGGAAGGACTGCGGACCTTGTACGTACCATGAATGGTGAACATAGGTAAGGACTGCGGACCTTGTACGTGTTCATGACCTTGAGTATAGGTATAGACGGCGGACTATGAACATACTCTTGGTTGGTTGAAGTAAGTGTTGATCGTGAATGTGTTAATATATGTATGGTTTGAATGTTAACAATGCTTGGATAAATATACGAATGAGGAACATGTTAAGAATGTTATGTGTATCTTCGGATACATATGATAGATGTTATGAAGTTTGGAGCCCCTTCACACACAGCTTAAGGAAACAAAGAAATCCAAGCCCCCTTGGGCGAAAGGGAGCATTGGAATGGTCTTAGCTCCCGAATATTCAGACAATAAAAAGAAAAACGGAAAAAATTGAGATAGTTATGAATTCCATCGAGTTTAGCGAAGAGCCTGAACCAAGATTTCCAGATGAGCTGGGTAAGGTATTAGTATATCTAATACGACGCATGGAATTGGCTAAGCATTTTATTTGAACAAATATAGAACCAAAATGGATGGTTTTGTGTCTATTACCAGTTCTTCCTCCTGAGTTGAGACCAATCTATCATATAGATGAGGATAAACTAGTGACCTCAGATATTAATGAAATCTATAGAAGAATTATCTATCGGAATAATACTCTTACAGATATATTAACAACAAGTATAGCTACGCCAGAAGAATTAATAATATCTCAGGAAAAATTGCTACAAGAAGCCGTGGATGCACTTCTTGATAATGGAATCTGCGGACAGCCAATGAGGGATGATCATAATAGAATTTACAAGTCGCTTTCAGATGTAATTGAAGGCAAAGAAGGAAGAGTTCGCGAGACTCTGCTTGGTAAACGGGTCGATTATTCAGGGCGGTCAGTGATTGTCGTAGGCCCTTCACTTTCATTACATCGATGTGGATTGCCTCGCGAAATTGCAATAGAACTTTTCCAGGCATTTGTAATTCGTGACCTAATTAGAAAACATCTTGCTTCAAACATAGGAGTTGCTAAGAGATCATTTTGATTCCATTAGTAATGAGGATTCGGAATATCACACATTGCTCGATCAAAGAGAGATTCAACAACTAAAAGAAAGATCGCTTCTTTGGGATCCTTCCTTTCTTCAAACGGAAGGAACAAAGATAGAATCAAACCGATTCCCGAATTGCCTTTCTGGATATTCTTTAATGTCCCGGCTATTCACGGAACGTGAGAAGCATATGATTAATCATATGCTTCCGGAAGAAATCGAAGAATTTATTGGGAATCCTACAAGATCCGTTCGTTCTTTTTTCTCTGACAGATGGTCAGAACTTCATCTGGGTTCGAATCCTACTGAGAGGTCGGGCCTATATGACATGACCGATCAATAGAAAGACTCCAACACTCCACTATTCCATACATCACACTAGGGCCTTGGTTAATCTGAATTTCATATTTACGTATATGAAAAGAAGTATAAATATCTTCATATACTAAGCGCTCGCTAATGAGTACTGCATCTTCAAAATTGTAAACTTCCCATGGCATATAAGCTACTAATACGTTTTTCCCCAAAGCGAGTTCGCCACCAACTGTAGCAGCACCATACGCTAAAATTTGTCCCTTTTTAATGCATTTATCCCGCCGAACCTGGGGTTTTTGATGCATACAAGTATTTTTGTTGGAACGTTGATACATAACTAATGGAATCCTTAGAGTATCTCCGTTACCTGATAAAAGGATCTTGTCAGTATCGGTATAAAAAATCTTTCCTTCGTGGACCTTTTGACATTTTTCAAAAATCTCTACAGTTTCAGAATCTTCATACATATTTTGGAATGTAAGCAAACTTAGGACTATTCTTATAACAAGAAGATTCCTCATTTTATCTACGTTTGTCTTTTTGAACAAAGAAATCCTTATTGGATTGATTTCGATACTGGATTTCTTTCTTGCTCTTAGATGTCTTACCATGTACGAATTCAACCTTATTAACAAATTTTTGATGGTTGACCTCAACCGAATTACCATGATCATGATTATACCCCACACCATGATCATAAACAACTTCCCAGTTACCTCATCTTTACCAATCGGGTTGGGGATAATATTGTCTAGGGCAAAAGATGCTTCTTTGTAATTGTTAAGATTAAAATCAACTCTTTTAGTCTCAATTTTAACAGTTTGTAGTTCTTGTTTAAGTGCAACATTTTCGTCAATGTGTGTGTTTATTGTTTTCTCATTTTGATTAATCTTTTCCCAAAGTGCGTTTTCACATTTTTTAAGTTTATCATAAGCTTCCTTAACACGTTTAAGATCATTTAGTAAATAGTCGGTATGAGTTTTTAACATTTTGTACTCCACATCTTTTTCTAAACATTCCTTATAAAGTAACTCACACTTTTCACATGATTTTACGATTTGAATGTTTACTGACTCCTGATTAGACTCTTTTTTGATTTTAACTTGATAATATGCATAAGGTTTAGAGTGTACCTCTTATAACTTAACCTCTTCGACTTTCACATTCAGGATGTTTGAATTTTCTGGTTTGACTTGATTGAGAATTGGTTTAGTTCCCTTAGCTTCAGCAACAGCTTCCTCGGCTTTATCATCAACTTTCATCTTCTTGAACTTCAACTTCATATTATCATTAGAAAACTGAAACAACGATTCCAAAACCAATTCTTCATCATATTATGAATCACCATTTTCATCGAACTTTGGAGTGTTTTCAATTTCTGGCATTGATGGTTCTTCAGGTTTTACACTCTTTTCAAAAGTTTTATCAATCATTTCAAACTTTTTTAGATTTGCCAATTAGAACATCAATCTCATCATAAGACTTCATAACCTTTTTACAATCTTCAAATAACTCATGAGTCTGTTCTGATTTCATAACAAAATGAGTACACTTTACCGAACTTTCACAAACATCAACTTTACTATTCTTTTGAAGTGACAATTCACAATCCTTTATCTTCTTGATGAATTGATAGAGATTGTACGTGTTGAGCTCTGACTGTATTGACAAAATGAATATACCCCAAACTTCAGGTGAAGTGTCAACGAGTGTATCGGCTAACATGTTAATGTATTCAAAATCACGTCTCTCAATTCCGATATGTTTCATTTCACTCACAAACTTGCAGTATCTTTTGATTAAATGATCGAACGATTATCCAGCCATCATCTCAAAATCATCAAATTCTTTATTCAAAACTTGTCTTTTGTTTCTTCTCAATGTATCTTCAACATTAAACAAACTCAAAAATTCCATTTTGAAAATTTTCAAACTTTTGTGTTCCCAGCGGATAAGTTTGAGCGTATAAGTCCTTAGCAACATATAAGTCCTTAACAACGTATAAGTCCTTAGCAGCGTATAAGTCCAAAATAATTATCCGGGCGTATATGTCCAAACAGCCAAAAAAATATTAATGACTAGTTTGGTACTTTTAACCAAACATGCTTAAAATTATTTTCTGTGTAGAGTAATAAATCCCGACTGGTTGCTAAATGTAATTTTCAAGAGTACGAACGGGACTATTTTGGTACTTTTAACCCTTTCTCCAAACTGGTCACCATCTGTACCATACTCTCTATTACTTTATCTAAAAATTGGATCCTCCAATAGCTAGATGTTAATAAAGCATTTTAACATTGAACTCTCCATGAAGAGGCTTATATGGTTCAACAACCAGGAGTATATCAATCTTGACTTACCTAATCTCGTCTATAAACTTCGAAAGTCACTTTATAGATTGAAACAAGTGCATTGCTCTATGTATATCAAAGTTACAAAGCCCACTTGAAATGCTTGCGAAAGACATCTCACGTTTAACGAGGATGCTCATGAACTCTATAAAAAAAAAAGACAAGCTGCCATTTTAGCAAAAACTAATTACAATTAAATTAAGTATTATTGTGTTGTATTTCTATCATTTTTTTTTTGTGTTTTTAAGTATTTTAAATTGACTTTGTTTTAACTATTTTTACTAATTTATAAATTATTTTAGGTGTGTTGTTTTTTATTAATCTAGTATTAAGAAAAAATTAAGTACCCGAACAAAAGGCAAAAAAAAAATAGTTAATGATTAAGAAACTAGTTAAACCATTACATCCATTTAAGAGTTTAGTTAGTAAATGTCTTTCTGTCTACGCCACATGACATTACTTTTTGCGCTATTCAATTACTTTACCACACGTGATCTAAGAGATCTTTAACTCAGATTTGAAGAGTTGGGCATCCAATTTCAATCATATCTTATTTTAGGAATTACTCTTTCTTATGCATGAAAAAGGTGAATAGATGTTCTCAGTTAATCTGCTAAGTTCCAACTAATTAATGTTTAATTTTCAGTTGATTTATTATCAATAGTATCTATACTGAATAAATAACTTACAGTGAAACATTTTGTTATGAGTTTATATTGTACCTTAACTATAAAAGCAAAACAAACAAACAAACAAACTGCATGCTTCGCCCTCAATCTAGATTCTTGGGTCTTGCGGGCTTGCTGAAAATGGGCTTATACATTTATTGTTAAGTTCTCTACTCACTTTAGACTTTTTTGGAACGTCCAAGTAAAACTAGCTAGTTACCGGGGACTCCAAAAGGTTTGTCATCCCCATACAATCCACATTAAAAGTTCAAATCCCCGTTATAACGGTGTTGTCCATACTTCGGAGTGTGTACATGAACTGGGAATCGAACTTAATTAAGCACCACCAACGAGGAAATTATAGGTAAAATCCCCCTTACTATTCCATCAAAGGAATAATGGCTTTTCTCTCTTTGTTATTTACATATATTTATTGAAAAAACAAATTCTTTTTTTTAGGAAACAGGATTCCCAATTGATCACTTTTAGAAGTGGCGGACGCGACACGCAAATTGACTACCTTTTGATGAGGCAGGGAGACCGACGTTGGTGGAAGGACTGTAAAGTCATACCTGGGGAGGCAGTTGTGACTCAACATCGACTACTAGTGACAGATATAGGCTTCAGAAATAAGCTGACTGGTCGAGAGAAGAAAGGCAAACATAGAATTCGATGGGGAAATTTGAAGAACGAAAATCTCCTACTGTTTAAGGATCAACTCATACCGCATACAAGGGCTCGACTAAATGGGGACTCAACTCACATATGGGAAGATATGGAGACAAAGATAATCCAAGTAGCAAAGGAGACCCTCGGGGTCATAACAGGAAAGTCAGGTGGGCATCAGGAGTCTTGGTGGTGGAATGATGCAGTGCAAGACAAGATAAGGGACAAACAACGATGCTTTAGGGAGCTAATGAGGTGCACGAATGAGGAGGAGCGAGTGGAATTAAGGGACACCTACAAAACAGCCAAGATAGAGGCGAAGAAGGCAGTGGCGGAAGCAAAGAACGCGGCTTTTAAACGAATGTATGAAAGTTTAGAAACAAAAGAGGGAGAACATGCTATGTTTAATATTGCCAAAGCCAGAGAGCGTAGAAGGCAAGATTTAGGGCCTGTGAAGTTCATAAAGGATACAGATGGCCATGTACTGGTCAAGGAGCAGGACATCAAGCTAAGATGGCAAACCTACTTTCACAATCTTTTTAACAATGGGAGAGCTTACCAAGAACATGACAACACAAACTTTCAACGACAACAACCGAATAACTGCTACTGCCGACGGATCACACGAGAGGAGGTGCAGACTGCACTTAGGAGGATGGGAAGGTCTAAGGCGGTCGGCCCAGACAACTTACCCATCGAGGTGTGGAAATCTCTAGGAGAGGAAGGAGTCATGAGGTTAACTACTTTGTTCAATAGTATTCTCAAATCAGGTAAGATGCCAGACCAGTGGAGAAGAAGCGTTGTAGTTCCTATTTATAAGAACAAAGGAGACGCCCAATGTTGCGGTAACTATCGAGGAATCAAACTACTAAGCCATACTATGAAGCTATGGGAAAGAGTGATTGAGGTTAGACTTAGACGACAAAATCAGGTTACGGTCAACCAATTTGGCTTCATGCCAGGGCGTTCCACAACAGAGGCAATACACCTTATAAGAAGATTAATGGAAAAGTATAGGGAGAAGAAGCGTGATCTACATATGGTGTTTATTGACCTAGAAAAGGCCTACGACAGTGTGCCACGACAGGTTCTCTGGGAGTACTTGGTGGCTAGAGGAGTACCCAGGAAGTACATAGAGATAATTATGGATATGTATGCAAGGAGTGAAACAAGTGTTCGTGCGCCAGTGGAGGATACTGATTTCTTCCCTGTAGAGGTGGGTCTTCACCAGGGGTCAGCGTTGAGCCCGTTTCTTTTTGCAGTAGTCTTGGATGAGTTGTCAAAGTCAATTCAGGGGACTCTCCCGTGGTGCATGATGTTCGCAGACGATATTGTGCTACTTGCTGAGAGAAAACAAGATCTAAACATGAGGCTTGAGGAGTGGCGAACAACCTTAGAGACAGAAGGTTTAAAGATTAGGCGCTCTAAGACAGAGTACCTCCACTGTGATTTTGGTGGGATAAATGACAATGAGGACGTACAGATCATCATCGAAGGGCAGGTGGTCCCACAAGTAACGAAGTTCAAGTATCTAGGATCATTTGTTCAGAGCAATGGGGAATTATACAGTGATGTGACTCATCGAGTTCAGGTAGGATAGTGTAGATGGAAAGCAGCCACAGGTATATTGTGCGACAAGAGTTTCCCGACTAAACTAAAGGGAAAATTTTATAGGGTTGCAGTTAGACCTGTAATGCTATATGGAACAGATTGTTGGGCCATCAAGAAGGCACAAATGCGGAAGATGGAGGTAGCAGAAATGAGAATGCTACGTTGGATGTGTGGGCACACAAGGCTAGACCGAATAAGAAACGTTGTGTTTCGAGAGAGATTATGGGTAGCAAACATAGCAGACAAAATAAGAGAGTGGAGATTGAGATGGTTAGGGCATGTGAAGAGAAGACACGAATCCTGTTAGATCCGTAGAAAACATTACTATAGAGGGGAGAAGGGGTAGAGGACGACCTAAATTGACTTAGGATGAGAGGATTATGCATGATCTCATAGGCCTAAACCTCTCCGAGGACATGGTTGAGGATATGAATCTTTGAAGAAGTAGAATTAAGGTTAATGATTTTTAGGAAGAAATGAATACCTCAGGGCTTATACTTAACTTATTTAGGTCACATACCATAATGGTATTTCCCCTTCATATATTATTATTATTATTATTATAATAATAATAATAATAATAATAATTATTATTATTATTATTACTATTACTATTAGTATTATTAGTTTTGATATTACTGCTGAACTTTGATTCCCTTTGTTATGCTTCATCATATTATTATTATTATTATTAGTATTAGTTCTTTATATAACTGTTGAACTTTGATTTCTTTTGTTTTGCTCCATACATATGTACTTAGAGCCGAGGGTCTCTCTGAAAGCCACCTCTTTATCCCTTTGGATAGAGGTACGGTGTGCCTACATCCCACCCTCTCCAGACCCTACTTATAGCTTTGCTGTCGGTGGGACTTCACTGGGTATGATTGATTGATTGATTATTGAAAAAAGAATTGATTTTCATAATATGAAAAATAATTTTGGGAATGAGGAAAATTCAGGAGCACAATATGCAAGAAAGGGTAGCCACCCTAGCCATGTGCTGATGATCATCAATAATGTCATTCACATGCATGTATACTCGATGTGATACTATCATTATATGTTAATAATGATTTCACATATCACAATATCTTTCAAACATTTGAGACATACATGTATACAAATTGTTATAATTTAAGTAGTTTGGTTAAACATAAATGTACTAAGACACGCTTGTGGTCTCGGTCTCTCGTATGATCACACCCTTGTAACCGGCCCCATTGCTTAATTCGAACAACTTGATAGCTTAATCACATTTGGGTTAAACACGGGAAGTTCACTCTACAGAATTGATAATTAATGGACTATATAAATACTTGTATTTTTTTTATTTAAATGTAATGATTAAAACAATAAAGTGCATCATATGGGTTTTTAGTTATTTGCCATTTTTTTTCCTAACAATGTTTGAAACTATCACAACGAATGTGTTTTCCTGAGATGTGATTTCAACCGTCCATATTAATTCGATGCTATAGTTTAATAGTAATTATTTGCCTTCTTTAAAATGTATACTTGGAGATTTCTCAAACACATATACACACTTCAAAAAATGGAATGGAAATCAATAATATATTAAATATTTATCAAACACAATATAACTGTCTTGTGCATATATATGGCTTTGAAGCTAAATACGTATAAAGAGTTGAACACAACAAGAGAAAAAGGCAGGCATCATTTACTAGGGACTTGTATGGATTGATTTACATCAGACAGGGCTTGAAGCACATCAACCTGTAACTTGAGATGCATAATGTAATTTGCGGTATGAACAAAAAGTTGATCAGCATTTAACCCTTTTCCTCCCGGTATAAGCTTCTGCAATTTCTTTACCTTCCTAACCACTGTGGTGTTGGTGATTCTTCTTCTTCTTCTTCTTCCGTTTCTCAAGCCGGATTTTACTTTCATGAACTGACTGCTGTAATCCATTGTTAGTGTCTGGTAATAAGATTAGAATCTTGTAATTACAATCAATTGTTTCGGATGGTGAGAAAGATTTCAGGAAATGGTGTATAGATTTGTAAGAGGAAATGCTGGTTTATATATGAAAGAAGGATGGATAAGTTGGGTCCCATAGGAGAACATGTGAGCCAAGCTAAATATGTAGATGACTACGTTTAATTTGTAAAATATCCAACTTTTAAGTAATTTGTATAGGTTTTTTGTACTTTAATGTGTTTGTCTTCTTATTTCTTCTTTTATATTAGTTTATTGTGTAGTGTTGATAAGGGAATCAATCTTGGTGAAATTCTGCCAACATTTAGAGTCAAGAACAATTACTATTGAGTTGCCAACTCAAGATTTTGTGATAATTTTACTAACAAAATAATTAATGCTTTTTAAACAAATTAATGGTATTCAAGATTCAGTTTTATTAGTTAGTTGATCAATCATATATAATCAAACATCCTAATTTCAAGCTAGAGTATTGGTTTGTTAACTATTTCTATTGTTAAATTAATCAACTTTTGTCACTGTTGTATGTAATCATTCTCATTAGTTGTTTTAGGAGTTCGGTAAACATATAATGTGCCAATTCGAGACATTAGTTCTGTTTACCATCACTATGTTTCTTGTAATGTTACATTATAGGGTCGTTTAGTGGTCAAAGAAACCCAAAACATAATGTATAGGATCCAAAATCAAAAATTTCTGAGAACTTGAATTCAAGATAAATTTATAATTAAAAGAAGTGGGAGCATACGTATTTTGGTAAGACTTCTCATAAGTCGTAACCATATGACATGCCTAAATTTGATTATGATCGTGTGTAAGGTAGGAGTTGAACAAATCAGAAGGGCCACAATTCGATTTAGATGATTGTGCCCTATATATAGCCCATGTTTGCATGTGAATTGGCAACCCATATTGATCTTGACTTGTCACATAAGTTAAAATAGCTTGACGTCCAAGATAATAATGATGCAAAAACAAAAAAGGTAACTTGATGGAAATGGAGCACGTGAAAGACAAAAGAATGAAGTTAAAGAGGCCATATGTAAGAACATCTTATGTTCTTTTTCTTTCTTTTCTATTTCTTACATATATATAACTATACATGTAAAACTTTGTTTTAAGATACCTAGATGTTTATACCGGGCAGGTTTTAGGCTCTGCACATCGTGTGGCAACTTAGCAAAGTCCCACATTCTTAATATTATATCGCTACACCCTGGTACGTGCCACGATTATGCTAAATATCATGTCCTACACTCAATATTATAACTTAGACTAGTTTCTTTCATTAGTAATGCATTGACTTGTGTCATTTTCTTCAAATGTGAATGTTATCCAACAAGTAATCACATAAATTAATAAACGGAAAGCATGCATCTTGTATGAATTTGGAAGCTTATATGAAATCCAATTAGCCCTATTTTAAAAAACTATAAGATATGTCCTCGACATAGAAGATTTATAATGGTATTACTGTCTAGTCCCCCACCCATGTGAATCCCATTAGTCTATGACCACGAACTTCACAAATGTCCATTATCATCGATCTGTTTATACATGGCGCACCACCACACACTTCCATATACTAGTTTTAACAAGGCTCAAGAGTCTAATGTTGTGCATGGTAAAATTGTGGTTGCATGTCAATGATCGATTTTGTGCAAAATAAAGTTTGTAATATGCTTTATAATAGATTAATTAGCATGGTTTGGTGGTTCACGTGTCCCAATCTTGTGTTAATTTTGTTTTTTTCCTTACCATTTTATCATTTTTTTTATTTTTTTTAATTAGGCCTTGTTAATATATATATATATATATATATATATATATATATATATATATATATATATATATATATATATATATATGTTTATGATTTAGTACCAATACCGTTGATAACGATTGAATTTTGTGTTTATGGTTTAGTGTTGATACCATCGATACCGATAGAAGTTGCATCGGTTCAACGTCACAACACGTGGTTTTTTTACCGTTGACCGCAAAGCACTGTTTTTTTGCAGTCAATACCGTCTAATTCGTGTTAGTTCACTGTTGCAACACACACATTTTTGTTGTTTTAAATATGTTGATTTTTGTATATGGGCATGGACAACTTTTTTTTATTTTGTTCTACTGACATAAATTGATATCGATCAAATTTGCTTTGACGCTGCAATGTGCATGTTTTTTGTTACCATCGATGCCGACAATTCACGTCGGTACGCCTTTGCAACGATTTATATTCTTTTGTTATAAATATGTTAATTTTTGTGTTTGGATGTTGACAAATTTATAATTATTTTGTTTAATTCCGGTATTGTAACCCAATGCCAAACGAATTCGCATTTTGCCGCCGCGTGGGGTATTGTTTGCTTTATTACAAGTCAAACATCGATACAAATCTAGCCGTGTGGGGTTTTGTTTGCTTTATTACAAGTCATTCTTAGTTATTATTTATAAATAACTAAAGGGTTGTTTGGCAACCTCTGCGCCAATATGTATTGAATCGGTAAGTGGACTGAATGGTAAAGAGACTCTAAACAAGTAAGTGACGAGTCAATTCTTAGTACACCGATGTGGTGGTGGTGGGTGGTGGAGGAGGTGGTGCGTAAGTTGTAGGCCGAGGGGTTATGGACACATTTGAATGGACGAAGGGGTAAAAAGTTTTATTCAATTGTAATTTTGGAGCTTAATGGCTTAAAGGTTTACTGGTGAATTCATATGTGTCATTCTGGTGAACCAAACACATTTAATGTTAACTAATTCAAATGAAACATTTTAATGAAATTATTAAATGGCCACCAAACAATCCCTAGGATTATCGACGAAGTGTGTTTGCTTGAAAAAGTGGGTGTATTTATTTTACCTATTATGGCATCGATGTTCCATATGTCATTATTCTTCTCGTCACGTCCCTTTCAAGGTCCATGTTTAGTGTCTCAAGAAATCTAAAGCATGATGTTGAACCTAGAGTCTGAAATCATGAACTCTTGATCCATCTATCGAAGAATGTGACTCTTCGTATTTTAGGGTAATTGCATGGCCATATGATACCTCATGTTGAATACGTGCATGTAATGTAGAAAGAGTTGTACAAATCAAATGTCCCACAAGAAGACATCACATGGTACCCTAGAGCCCATGTGAAGTGGCAACTCATACTGATCTTGACTTGCACGTTATTAAGTTAAAACAATTTGATATTAACAAACAAAATGCACCCAAACTCATTTCATAAGTACACTCATCAAAGCAAAATGAGATTCTTGTACGTAGGTCAGTTACGGTTATTTAACGTGTTTTTTATGATTAAGGGAAAATGTGTAAGTCATAATGCAAAAATTATACAGAAAAACAGAAAAATGAATGTAGACATAAAAATGAATGTAGACATGGAACAGTTGGAGCTAAAAATATATAGTAAAACTAGTGGAATTATATATCACCAAAACACGCATATTAAATTCAAAAAACAAAACTAGACATGTGTATGTGTTGTATGGAACCACAACAATACAAAATGCGTAAGTATGAAATCCAACATTTTAACCTAAAACATTAAAAGTTTTACTTCTAGTATCAATTATAGTAAAACAAAATACAAAAAGAGAAACTTCAATAATAAAATATACGGTGAATTTTACCGTGCATTTTAAATGTCAAGTATGACACTATGTGATAGGTTATGATGCGAAAATCAACTATGCGTGCATGACCTATATGTATAAAAGCACCGTCATTTGGAAAAAGTTTTCACAAAGTGGCGTACGACTAATAAAATTGGTATTCATAACGATACACATTTATGATGTAATGTTAAAATTTGATCTAAAGATAATGAAATTGGTGAGCAACTAGAGAATTAATTACAAAAGCATGGTTGCAAATTTCGCTAGGCGGTGTCAAGTCGGTCGACTGGGGAGTTACGAGTACCCGACTTAGTCGGGGAGTACTCGGGAATTACTCGTCGAATATTCAGCGTAGACGGTATGTACTCGTTGCGTAGGCGCAATTTTCTCAAATATGACAAAAAGTAAATAAATTGGCTTGAAAACCAAATTTAAAAGCTTGAGGATTGATGATATGCTAAAGTCGATAAGTTAAACACGTTTATTGTTGTGTCAAATTGTTCTTATGCGTAACATGTTAAAATTTACAACATTTATCAATAATACATCACATGTCAAATCAGTCAGTATAAATTGCTACCAGATGAAAACTCGTTGATAACTAGTTGTTGAATATATGTGCTCACTCTGCTTATTTTGTTTTTGAAGCAGCTGGGATATATTGAAAAACATTTTAGCAAGTAGCTAAAAGGGGAAGAAAAACACGCAAACTTCATTAGCAAAGGGTTTTAAGCCACTCTACTAATCATATTCTAGCTTTAGAGTTCTTACTAGAATGCCGTAAAAATAATTAATTAACAATATCATCAAAACATTGTATCACAATTCTTTAACTTGAGACAAAAATATTTTCATTCCTCTGTCACCACAATACCCTCCAAGTAGTCATAATAATATATTCCACTTCATTTTGTCTGTCAATATCAAAACCCGATGAATCCAACCAAAAAGCCAATCGTAAAGCCCAATCAAAGAAGGAAAAGTCACCTGAAGCCAACAAGGCACAACTTTCTAGGATTTGTCAACCAACTCACACCCACCAAACACATGATCGATACAAAAAGGGCATAAAATAAGGGAACCTTGTTCAGATTAATTGATCATTACATCGATTAATCATATATGTATATATGTAAGCATCGAAAACAACAAAAACTCAACTAGGCTATATGAAGATTAGAGCTCGGAATCAACTGAATTTGAAGCTAGTTCAGGTCACTGAAGACCATAACATGATATCAGATCGCTTTCAACAAATCACTTTCATCAAAAATCCGACCTCCATGATGCTTATCTGATGATGAATATCGGATTTTATGAAGTGAATATATGATGATCACCATCAAATACCAATCCTTAGTGAAATATCGGTTAAGTAAAATGAGTCTTTATCAATGTCTTCAACAGTAAGGGAAGTAAGTCCAAGTTAAAAATTTGGGCTCACTATAGAAGTAGGTCCAAGTTGACAATCTGGGCTCACTTACGAGAGGGATATATTGACAAAAGGATGAATCTTCAGTGAATATTTCCCATCACACGCAGATTCATTTGTACACTTATCATCACTCAAATATCCCTAAAAAGGCAATACAACTCACACAGAGACGATGAGCTAAATCAACCCAAGACTTAGACTAGACCCTCAAAATCAATCTCAAACCTACTTACATAGTATTCATGAGTATGTATTTAGTAATACCAAATAATCTTTACTTTCAATCATTTGCATTATCGTTCAAAGTGATATAAATTTGTAATTATGTATAATCGATATTGAAAGTAGATTTATCATTCACACACAAATCACGCACTAATCTGTCGGAAGCACTGGACATATTTGATAATCGAACTGTCTAGGACCCAACAAACCTCCATTCCATGGTTACTCAAGTTAAACTTCATTGGATTAGAGAAGTGGCATTCTCATAAAGAGAGCAAAAATCAATGAAATTTTGAACCATTTCACTAAAAGTACACTTTCCGATATCCATGTCCAAATCCATCCATTTAAATCCAGATTTAAAGTAATCTGTTGAAGGATAGTACATAATTAAGCCCATAGAAGCCTCCTCCACACATCTCTAATCACCCACCCCACTACAATTTCCTTGACCCATTTTGCAACTGAGAACCAAGCATGTAATCCTTCACGTTCTCTAACCTGAATAGATGAGGAAAACGTTGACTCACAGTAGAATTTTCTAAACCTCTTAAAAAACAATGTATCTTTCCCATTTCCTAGTTTTCTCCTCTTCGTTGACAAAGGATAATTGTTTTTTTAATGAACGACACTCGAGGTTTTAACCATGCTTACAACTCCACTACCTTTACTCACAGCCAACCCACCCTAAACCCCGCCTCCTCCTCGTGGAATGGTATTACAACCTTGACCCATTTAAGCTTAAGATTATTAACGAACCCATCCCCATTTCCTAAGCAATGCTTAATTAAAACTCTACAAACATTATCCCCCAATCCACCTTAATCTTTAGTTGCCAAAACCAACCAATTTCACCCACGAGATCTTTCTATCCTTCATGTTCCCTTCCTACGCACCTAAAACAATTCGATCTCAAAGCTTCCAACATAAATTTAACCTTCGTCCACATTAAAATAGAGACAATATGTATATACCCAAAGATATATTCCCAACACCAAAATAAGTTAGATCAAACGACCTCATATAGTAAACATTTTGGCTTCCATAATTATATTCCAAGAGCTTACTAGAGTCATCCATTTGCAATTAGCCCATCAAACCAGCCATTCAACCTACCTTAGTTTTAGGAACCAAATATCCAATGAAACCTCGAGTATTGCAGGATAGGTAGGTGTTAGCTATGAACCTTCATTTGTGAAGCGCATTCAGTCTCCTAGCGGTTTGTAGACTTGATGTCCTTGAACAAACCCCCATTTGTGTAGACAACAATAAACTTCACACAATACTCTCTCTAGTCGGGCTCATCCCCTCATTGTCGTGTCCATTATTATCCTGGAACACTAGCCTGATATGTGAAAGCTCTAGGAATTGCGCACCCCACAATTTCATCCGAAGCGACCCCACTTCTCTTTCACATAGGTGATTATCCAAAAATCATTAAAATCATTAAGGTTATAATGATTTACACAAATCGTTAACCATATATTATGATTAGCCTCACAATATGTCACTGTTGTTATAGGAATGAACTAGGAAGTAATTAGACTCCCTTTATAATTTAGGAGGATATATATATATATATATATATATATATATATATTAGCGTATGTGTCAACTTATACATAAGCTATCCCCCTCCCCACACACACACACAGTGACCACTCTTAGATATATAATTAGGCTGTCCTATTGAACTTAGATCTTGGGATCTCCAGTCAACTAAGTTAGGTTTTCCTTTATATAACCTTTTCGATAGGCTTTAGTCACATTTCACAACTTGATCTCTACTAAACCCTCAGGTTGTGGATCCATAACATTATCTTTGACTTTGTCTAGTCACTACTGATAGCTTGCATAGTAGAGATCAATTGTCATGTTGTGTTCTTAACTAATAAGTTAATTTTGCCTGTTGTCAACTTTCTAAGACTATAACCTCAGTGACCACCTGAATCTGGTTATAATATTTGTCTTTGAAAGATATACTTATCATTAAGGCAAACACATCTCCATTATGCACTACGACCTTTTTGTCCTCCACTTAGTCGTGTGTTTGCAATGTTAGATTGGATTACAATAATCCTCATTGCTAAACCTTCAAATGCAAGAAACCGCCACATTAAAGGGCTATTGGATATATCATCCAACTTTTGGATGGGGTATTGAAAGGTTCTTCATTTCTACACAAGTATGAGAAATCATCTCAATTACCATTTCTATATACCTCAAAAGGGTTGTTTCTTAAATGGCTTCCCCCACATTTCTTGCATTTTGACACAGTTTGCTTAACTTTACTTATGACCATAAATCGAGACTCATGATTTGAACAAGACAACGTCTTGTATCAGTGAGTTCGCCAATGCTTCCTCGTAGAGCAACACATGCCATGGTGTAAGCTTTCACCACTTGCTAGCTTTTAACCTAAACTTGTCACAAGGTTGTTATTAAACAATCACAAATCTAGAAGGATCATAAATCATCGTCTAGGACATACTTATAAAGTTGAGGTCTTCCTACGATCCTCATAAATTATATCATTTCCTTAGATTGAAAGAAAATCCTCTTTAAATTTGTCTAAACACAAATTCATTCTTGTGTTGTGTGTGTTTTTAATGTTTCGCGCTAATTAGTCTTTGCAAAGCACCATAATTAACAAGTACTAGTCTAGCATGCTTTAGACTACAATACTTTAGCATGTGAACAGAAGATGCATCATTCTGATTCTTCACAGTCACCACAATATCACTTTGAAACATTCAACCCCTAGTTTTAGACAAAATTATGAGACTTATCACAATCCCAAACCTTAATATTCAGGAATGTCTCACAAGTTATTGTATATAGAACATACATAACTTTTTCGTTCATGTAAGGAACATAACTCTTTTGCCTTTGATCTTCAAGGCTTCACCATTGAATTATATGGACTTTGAACACAAGTTTTAATCCGAATCATTTTGATAAATACATTTATTAGCAACAAAATTGACCGCTACTCATCTACAATCACTATTATGTTGAGATAAAGTCAACCAAATTGACACTCAAACTTTTAAAATTCACACTTGCATAAAGTGACTTTTACATTTCATTGTGATCTCTTGAAACTATTTATTGAAATACTCTCTCAAAATGAAAGACAAACATTCATATAGTTCAAACAAAATGGAAGAGAGTAGAAACATATATTCATCGCTATTGTAAGAATATTATAATAAATCTCTTAAGATTCACTTAAATTCAATTACAACAATAACATAATAGATATCTTATGATTCACACTGGTGAATTTTCAAAGATGAATATTCAATGATATAAATATCTCATTAACATATATTATGTTACAATTCTTCAAGGAGTTAAATACGTCATCAACATATATTAATTCACATTTACTGGTTTTCAAGGAGTTAAATACCACATTCTTGCGTATTTCATCTTAATTCACCACATTATTTCATGACATTCTCATAATGTGGTTGTACATTTGATGTCTCGCCTTAGACTTAAGTGAGTGCAACAACTCACAAGTTGCTTATGCAATACTCTTTTTGCATTATCCATTTAAAATTATTCCTTTTTAGAAAAAAGAGCATAAACTTTTCATTAAAAATCTCTATAAAATAATTTGTACGTCACAATAAATATTATTGTATTTGGTTGTAAAATTGCATGTGTTATCCGAATATATTAAACACAAAATAATAAAACAACTGAAACTACAACATAAAGTGTAAAACACTATATTCAAATGGATAAATAGACGACACATAGACATCAAATCTCAAAGCGTATTATTCAAAACTTTCATCATCCGACATGAATCATCTCAATGATATCATATTATGTTATGTATCGAGGAACTCCCTCAAATAGAAATCCATGCACACATATCCTCGTTTCAATTTTAAGACCATACTCTTGAGTCTTGAACAACTATGTTCCAAACAACATAAGTTGTTACAATTACTACATTTGAACAATCACAAAACGAAGTTGTTTTCCACCATAAAGTATACGGGAGAACATTATATTAGTTTAACAAGTACTACTTTCAGCATAAGTAGCGAACCATTTTCAATTATCTAAAATATGCAAAACTTTGTTTAAAAAATCATTCTAAAACATTTCTTTAGTTTTGCAAATTAATCATATCAAAATGGGTTTATAAAATAAAAACTCATATTATCAAATGGTTTTATATGGTTTAGGTTTAATACCTATGTACTAAAACGGTTTCTAGAACGCAAGTAAAAAAGACATATTATAACGCATGCGCTATAAACTTGAACGATCACGTATAACATTTTCCAAGGATAGAATCTATAAAAGAAACCATTTCTAAATATTTCTAATGCATACGTTAGAAAAGTAAATGTTTACATAAAACATATCCGGTCAGTATTTTTAACAAACAAGTTAGGACTTAAACATTTCCTACACACAAGTTAGAAAAAAGACTATACATAAATGAAACATTAAACGTTGAGACAAAACCTTTTAAACTGTTTGTTTTTATAGCCCAAAAATAACTCCATTAACATCAAGTTAATACTTGAATTATTGGTAACTTAATTGGAGAAATACGAAAAGACACCCGTGAAGGCTTTTGTGCATTAATTCACCAAATTACACATGGATGTCTCACCACATTATTTTCTAACACGACCGTTAGAAATTGACGTTTACATCTGATACTGTACAGGACAATACGAGACAATGGAATGCAATGGGATAGATGGTAGAGGGCTGCCTGCACCCAAAAGCGATGATTCACTTGTCCCCTTGTCCATAGGGACCTCGACGCGGCTGGCGCTTCAAAAGGAGAAACTCTCGTCGTAGTTTGGCGACCTAAGGGGCGGACACTGGTTTCAAGATCTATGAACAAGAGAGATCCCTAAATATCCATTAAAAAAAAGAGATGAATAGATAAGGCGAAGCCAGGTGAAGGAAGGGCGAACGCTTTAACCACATATATTAATATATATATATATATATATATATATATATATATATATATAATATATATATATATATATAATTAACCACGTATCTTACACGCATGCTAGATATTTATAAACATATGGAAACGAGGTGTTTAGAGAAACTTTTTAAACATGTTATTTTATAAAAATAACCATTTCTAAAACACATTTTAGGAAATGAAACATTTAAACGAACTGATAAACCAAATCTAACGCCCACGTTAGATTTTTAATGTTTACAAGAAACGAATGGGTTACTAAAAACCATTTCTAACACAATTGTTAGACATAAATGATTGCAAAAGTCGTTAAAACAAAACCAGTAAAATCTCAATGGTTTTCCAATACCATTTCTAACACTATAGTTAGAATATAAACGATTACAAAAATCATTTCTAAGACCAAACGGTTGAATCAAACATAATGTTTTGTAACACGGTATAGGATTTAAAATGGCACCATGATCTCTAAAAATCAAAACACAACAAGTTGTACTACGCACGTTATTTCCCATATATATAATTATATGGTTATAATCTCTAAAATATATTTATTTTAAACCATTTCGTGAACCCAAAATCCTTATAAATAAGGTTTTACGATTGTAGCAACAATCTCACGAAATTTGTTTTAAGATTGTAGGGCATGGGTCACAATATTATTTAAAAATAATTAAATAAAATAAGTATAACGATACTCTCGTTATGCAAGAGAAATATCGTAGTAGAATACCGTGTACAAAACGAAAAACAAAATAAATATAAAGAACAATTTATATTAATATAAAGATTCATGTCGATGTCTTTGGTGAGAACTTCAACAGAAACTTATTGACTTGAGTCTTTCACCCGTTAAGTATCTTCACGTTCGTCTTATTTTTTTCTTGGTGTGGCTACATATTCTTATTCTTGACCCAACTCCATTGGCTGCAACAAAACATGTACATAATAATATGTATTGAGTGTTGGTTGAGGTACGTATTCAATACGCTTCCCTTACAGATTTTGGGTCTTTACTAAAGCGTCCGGCTGTCTCCCAGGGTACAACAACCGGAACAGTGTGTGTACTGCTGGAGATGGCACTCGCAACAGAGATCGCATTAGGTAAAGTGGTGTTATTGAAAAGAAATAAGGAATAATAAGATGGTGATGGAAACTAGTAGAGAGTACTACTCTCTATAGGTTCTCACATATGGGGTCTTAAGTGTTCTCACTTCTCCAAGAATTTTTTTCTCACTTTTTCTCTCTTATGAATGAAACACAAAAGAACTCTTATACAGAGCTATGCATGAATGAAAAGTCTCTTATTAATTAAAGACTTAATATTAGAATTTATATCTTTAATAAAGTGACATAAATACTTTAGTTAAGAGATATAAAACATCAATTAAGAGTTTAGTTTTCAATTCACCACTTAAAAGAGTTATATTTAATAAAATCATCAAATATACGTTCACCATTTTTGCCAACACCAAATACACTTTTTTTATGAAGATTCAACCTTCAATCCCGAAGCAAGATAAAAGCATTTAGTAACCATGCTATCGCTAGAATAGTCTCCAAAGAAATAGGGTTGGGTCTCAAGGGTACTTTTGTTATATAACTTAGTTTAATATTATTTAAAACATAAAACTTATTTAGTAATATATCATTTAAAACATATAATTTAAAATGTTGATAGACTTTTGTAACTAAATAAGAAAATATATGATTGTTTATGTTCAAAATATTGTGAAAGAACTTTTACATGTAAAAACAAAAAAAATGTTGATTTTTTATGTGCAAAGAATTGTTGAATGAATTTTACAAGCAAAAATTAAAAATAATGTTGTTTTTTATGGTATTTGCGCTATTATTTATTTAAAATTTTAATTAAACTTTAAATATATATTTGCATTGTAATAATATTATATATAAGTTATAACTTAAAGAATAAAATAGTATATGGTATATACACATGAAAAGTTAATAACTATAAACATATACAAAACTGGCATAAATAAAGAAAATAAATTTAGATGACTAATATAACAAACAAGTCGAGCCTAAACTGTGCTTGAACTTGAAAACTACTAACGAATAGAGCCCAAGTTTGAAAAAACTATTCAGGAGCCACAAGCGGAGCACTAGTCTAGACGAGCTCGGTCACCATTCGGCTCATTTACACCCATAAATGTATATACTACATATATCATGGGGGTATGTGTAGCCTATTCCAAAATGTGTTTACCATTTATTTAATCAGTAGCGTTTTACAAGCAATTTGGGTTTGAAAGGCAATGTATGAATTCACTCAGCGGGATGAAATACAATTGAAAATGTGTTGTAAGTGTATTAATTGTTGTATTTGTGGATGGAATGAAGATGATGTGATACATGATGACTCAATATTACTTGACGATGAAGCGATATTTCCTTTTCCTTAAGGTGGTGGGAACGGAACGCACATGCTTTCACATGTTTTCTTGTTTCCAGTTTTGATGTCCTTCACACACACACACACTTTCCTTTATTTCATGGACCCTAATGATCATGATATTAAACAATCCACCATTAATTTGATCCTCATACATGTATTTTATAAAACTCGATATATTGCAATGATAATTTTATTAAATTGATTGACAAACAATATATAGGCCTTAAACTAAGAAAGTAAATAAAGGAGATTTTGTATGATATGGAAGCTGCAAAACAAGCAAAAATTTAGACTCCCCCCTCAAGTCGGAGCGTGTAAGTCACGAACGCCCAACTTCCAAGAAGAAACCGCAATTGTTGGGAACCCAAGGACTTGGTGAACAAGTCAGTTATTTGGTATTTTGTCTTGATGGTCCTGGGTTGAATTTCCTTTGATTCCATTCACGGACGAAGAAACCATTCATTTCAACATGTTTTGTGAGTTCATGGTAAATAGGATTGTTGGCAATATGTCTCGTGTCTTGATTGTCACAAAAGAGAGGGGTCGGTTGGTCTTGTGGTAACCTAAGTTCATTCAAGAGCCACGATAACCACAAAACTTCACTTATAGTGGTTGCCATGGCACGGTACTCTGCCTTGGTCAAGGAGCGGGACACAACGGATTGCTTCTTGGACTTCCAAGAGATGGGGGCTCCTCCCAAGAGAAGCAAATAACATGTTCTTGACCTTCTTGAGTAGGAACATCCGAGCCAATCTGAGTCATTATATGTTGTGAGCTCGATTCCACCTTCGTTTGGCAACAAGATTCCTTGTCCCGGGGTCGTCTTCAAATATCTTAGGATTCTCATGGCAGCCTCCATGTGACTTTCATGTGGGTCAGAGACGAATTGGCTCAAAACGTTTACGGAGTAAACTATATCTGTAACATTCGTTCATTTTCAAAACCGAAAACCCGACCTATTTTAAATTTTTGGTTTTTTTATATATCAAGTTTCATTTCATGTATTTTACATTTTTGTAGGTGTATTCGTTAAACCGAATCGTTTTGTCATTCCCGTATATATTTATTTGTTGTTTATTAATAAAACACTATTCAAGATGATTTAAGTTTATTGTCCATTCGTTTCTATTCGTTTTGTTCAAAACTCCGAGATTTAAGTCTTTGTTTAACCAATTTCCAGACTATACGTGTATAATTTAAAAATATACAACTATATTGAAGGCCCCGTTACCGGTGCCCTACATTGGACAATGGATTTACTCATAAACACAGTTCTACTAATCAGGGTTAATTAAAACTTTCGCGGAATATTAAAACTTTCATAAAACATTACACAATAATTCTTAACTTGTCTTAAACAGCCATCTTGTCTTTAAAATTAAAATATTAAACATAAAACATCATAAGTCTTCAGATGCCAGACTCTTATTCTTCTGCCATGTGTCCCCGCTCAAGCAGCTGTCTCATCCTACTCACCTGCATGCATACTAAAAGTCTGCTACGCTGAGTGAGTTCTAATTAATCATACATCATACATAGGGATGGCAATGGTCGGGTTTGGGTCGGGTTTAGGTATTCCCAAGCCCATACCCGATTATTAAAGTCCGTCCCAAACCCATCAGGTTTTAATTGGGTAATTACCCATCGGGTTTCGGGTTTTCCCATTGGGTTTCGGGTTTCTTATCGGGTTTTAAGAAAATACCCGTCGGGTATATCCGACTCAAAACCCGCCGTTGTTTTGACAAGATATAACTTATCGATTACAAAGATTGTTAACATAAAGATAAAATATCTCAAATAATTGACATAAACAAATTTCGACATATAATACATTTGGAATATAGCACATATATATAATATAATAAGTTATATCGGGTACATCGGGTATATAATCGGATAAATGGGTTTATGTTATTGGGTAATCGGGTTGGGTAATCGGGTATATTAGAATTCCCAAACCCGTCCCAAACCAGCGAAAAATTTCAAAACAAATCCCAAACCCGTCCCACACCCTAATGGGTTGGGTATTACCCGTCCCATTTATGTCGGGTTTCGGGTTTTCCCATGGGGTTCGGGTTTCATTGCCATCCCTAATCATACAATACATATACTTACCTTCAATTATGCATCCAGAGACACATAATATTTACTTACTAATTTACCTTCATTACATAATTTCAAACATACATTCATACTATATAGTTACTGTCCTTTTCTATCTCAGATATTATTAGGGTTTGATCCCTCTTTACTTGTCTATCTCAGATATTATTAGGGTCTGATCACTTTCTTGTCTATCTCAGATATTATTAGGGTCTGATCCTTCTTTTCTTCTCAATCTTAGATATTATTAGGGTCTGATCATTTTCATCTCTATCTCATATATTATTAGGGTCCGATCCCTTTCTTCTCTATCTCAGATATTATTAGGGTCTAATCCCTTACTTATTCATCTTCGTACATTCTGTCTTTACATACCCGTAACATACATATACTTTATTTAATCATTTATACATACTCATATGTTGTATATATATATATATATCATACATATTTATCTTTCATATACATACCTCCCTTGACAATAAGTGCAATATCCGAAGATCGTTCACATACCGACAAGCTTTCATTCACATTCATAACATAGTATCTATCATATAAATCATACATGGCATACACTGACCATTTAAGGTAAGTGTATTAACTTTCACATCGAGTATGCACACAGCCCTGAAAACATAACAAGGAAATGAGTCTAGAAACTCACCTGAACTCGGTTACGTTCACCGTTAATGGTTATCCCTTTCCTTAGCTGTGCGCGATTAACTGTATAACAATTATGCGTATTAATTACTATCACTATCCATATCGTATTTCTAGTTTAATTACAACATTCCACGAACGGAGGTCCGGGGGCAGCGCCCCTGGCAGTAGGGTTCTAGGGGTGACAGCCCCTAGCAGGGTCCAAGGGGCAGAGCCCCTGGCTGGGGTCGAGCTGTTATTTCCATTAACTGTCTTAACATATTTTCCATTAGAATTTTATATTATTATTTAATTTGCTAACTCATTCGTTATAACGAATTAAGCCTAATTCGTTAACTTAATTCGTCATTCTGGTTCGTTATCTTAACATAGCGAATGGTGAGTAACGAATCACCTAATTCATTAAGTTAACATGGTCTGGTTCGTTATCCTAGTTCGTTAGCCTAATTCGTTATAATGTCGTGACCTGATTTGTTATCTTAATATAACTGATGGATAGATAACGAATTAAAGATGCATTCGTTATCAAGTAGCTCGAATGAGCCTCATTCGTTATGACCGCGTAACGAATGACCAATAATAACGAATCATCAAAATTCCTTATCCAGATCTTTGACTCAGGGGTCAAAGTTAAAATTGCCAAGAACACAAAACAGTCAACACGAACCAGATTTGCAATTTGACCTCAAATCTCAACGAAATAACACGAAAATAGTATTAATGGACTCGCAATCTCAGCGCCTATAAACCCTAACCATCCAATCATTCATACATGGCGTTTACAAAGTGCTTTTGTTCATCGTTTAAACCAGATTCTGTAATCAATCGATTAACCCATCATATTTTAACGAATTTCAGCGAGATTTCTTGCGTTGGATTCGTTTTTACCAAACTCAAACAGATCTATGATTTTCTAAGCGAATCCGAACCTAAATGAAAAAAGTTCTTGTTATAAACGTACCTTAAACGAATCGGTTTATGAACACGATCTAGTCTTGATGTAGATTTGGTTCGTCACGACGTTCAAGCACCAACAAGCTCGGGTTTTCACCTTCGGATCTTGGCTCGGGTTATAGGATGGTGTTTGTGTGTGTTTTCAAGGTGTAGGCTATGGTGTAGAGATGGATAAAATGGAAAGGATTATGGTTTAAGGGTATTTATACTCCCTTAAGCCCATGGACCTATGGCCCATTTCACCTCTTATTCCATCTTCTAAAGTCCAAGCCCGCCTTCTATTAGTTTATTTATCTAAACCGATAAACGACACACTATAAAATAAACAAAATTTATTTTGTTAATTCTTTTCAAAAGCGGGACGTTACACTATATTAAATTTTAACAAGTTTTTATAACATTGAAAGTTTAAGGTTTCAAATGTAAATATACCTTTTATTTTTTTTAATTAATATTAAAGTGCGGGGGGGGGGGGGGGGGGGATGTGTGAATATGTTTAAGTTATGATGTTAAAATATAAAAACCCAACCCGTCACACCCCTTTCAATGTTTGGTTTCCGGCACAGATTCCGGCCATCGAAATTCGGCTCCGGCAAGCCTCCATAACTGTTAGTGCATGTTTTGTAACAGATGATCTTTCGTGTTTGTTAGAATTGAGAGCAACGGTCAAAGGGGAAACTGTTGGTGCATTCTGTGACCGTCGCTATGCAATTCTGACCAGCGGATCGTCACAGGCGAAGTTAGCACAACTTCGCCTAGGCGAAGTTATAACAACTTCGCCAACGGCGAAGTTGTAACAACTTCTGCCTTAGGCGAAGTTATCACAACTTCACCCTAGGCGAAGTTATGAACAACTTCGCCTACTGAAGCCCAAGCCCGTGAAGATTGTCTATATATACATGTGTCGTGTTAGGTTATGAAGTGTGAATCCAGTAATTCAGAGAGTGTGTGTTACAGTTTGAGTGTCAAGAGAGAGCAAGAGAGTGAGAGTCGTGTGAGACGACCCGAGGTAGAGCTCACCTCGGGTCAGTCGTGTTTCTGTTTATGTTACGGTATGTAACGTGTTTTATTATTATATGAATCTGCAGATTTGATTATCCATTCTTGTATTTGTTTGTGTATTTGATCGTGTACGTGTTTGTGTTCTTCGTCTATACACCAATAAACGAGTCTAGGAGGATTCCGCACTCCTAGACCTCGTGCGGATCTCGTATCGATCAGCACCGGGACTAACAAGTGGTATCA